>NC_026146.1:5897260-5943769 GCF_000512975.1 Sesamum indicum | reverse complement strand
TCGGTTTTCTTCTCGGATAGGCTCTCTACAAACTCAGTGATCTTTTTTATCATAGAGTTTAACAGTAATGATCCATTTAATTTATTCTAAAATATTTTAAATGGATACTGGACTTTATCAGCTCAGTGAGACAGGCTCAAAATCCCCAAGCTCTTTTAATAGATATTTCATTTCTAAGGGATGATACTAGGACAATTTGTTAAAGGCTACCATGTCAGGTCTCTGCAACTCAATAAAATAAATACTTGATAAGACCCTTTTCCAACTATTTCGAGAGCTAACTTTAGCTCCAAAATATCTCTCGTTTTAAGTGGGGCTTGTTTTGTCATGCATCATATACTGCCCCTGTAATCCATTTTGGAAGTTTCGAGATCTCCGAAAATCTTGATGACAAAGTATGAATAGAAGCAAGTGTTCCAAAAACATACCATTCTCGGACCTCTTCTGATTTCGACCATTTGAGCATCCAAATCCAGTTTATATTTTTCGAATGAGTTTACCACAATCTTGCTTGGGTTGACTCCTAAGTGGGAAACCAATTTTTGCCACATTCTTTGACATACCTGTCATGTAGAAATATAAGATACAGAATCATCTGGGTTAGCCGAAAGGTGCTTGTCATTGAGCTAAAGTTAATCTCTCATTCTTTAACACCAGAGGTGTGAGCTTGTACTTCCTATAGTTCAATTGTTGCCTCTTCACCTAACTCTGGCGACGACCTCTTGCAAGCAGTACTTGAATCTTCTTCTACAGGTTTAGATTCCTATTTTTTAATTACAGGATTGGAGCATAGCTCTCGTAATTCTTGGGTCATCATTAAAGGCGATGCCTATCAAATTGGTTCCATAAAGTCATGCCATAATGAGCTTAAGGCTAGTTTGGTACTCTTGATGGTGATCTGGACAATGTCAACATCAAGTTGTTGGACTTCATCAGCTTTTTGGGCTTTCGTCGTCAACTGTCTAAACTTTTTATCCAATTCCTCAAGGTTTTCCCTAAGATGCCTAAGTCTTAAAATGATGGAGTTTGCTTAGATGCCTCTGTCTCTAGTAAAAAAATCTGTTAGGACATTTTCATGAGATTTGATTATAACAATATCATATCAATAATATTGACATTGAGCATGCCATATAATCATACGAGTTTTCTCAAATTTTTGTTCAAGTATAATTTTAAGGAAAGCTTTAACATTTGTATTATTAACTTTGAAAGTAAATTATTTGGATAGTAAGAACAAAGGCCATTTTTTTAACGTTCCAGACTGCAAAGAACTACTTCTCATTAATATGCCAAACTTTACCTTGCTACTCATTGAACAACCCTCGTGTCTATCTACAAGGTTTTTCACTAGGTTTGAAGTTGCTTCTTATATTTAAGAATATCAGGAAAATTGTGAATTTTCTCTACAATGTGTTCCTGCAACTGAAAGTCCAAAAATACTCAAGATGTTTAATACGACCATGTATATTTTTAGGTGCAATCAAAATGTTGTTTATAGACAAACATAAACTCAAACAAGTCCTCAAAAAGATTATTCATATTCCATTGGAATATCTAGGGTGCGTTAGCAAGTCCAACAGGAAGTATATTCCAGATATATTGTCCTAGTGTTGTGGAAAATGCAGTGTATTTTTTTGAATCATTTTCCATCTTATTCTAATAAAATCCAAATTTACAATCAAGTTCGGAAAACACTTTTTCACCTTTAATGCAACTAATCATGTGTTCTCTATTTGGGATGTCATAACCATAATATTTTAATACCTTATTAATACTTTGATAGTTAATTATCAATTTGGGTTTACCTTTTTTTTATTTCACTATAGTTTCTTACCAGAAAACCAGGGATAATGTAAGTCGAGAAGCTAGGGTTAATGAGTTTAAGATTGATATGCACCTTCATGATATCCTGCGTATCCTTCTTCATATAACATACTCGTTTTTGCATTCCTTTTTTATTCTTAGAGTAGCTTAGATCTTGTTTTGCAAAATAATCCAGCTTATATTGCTCATATGACTTACATATGATATCTATATAGAAAATGCACTAGTCATTCAATTTTTATGGTAACAACATCTAGACCGAATTTCATACTGTATTTACCAACAGCAGGAGGCTGCAAATGATATAAATCATCACACGAAAAATAATTTTCTTTCTCATTGATGTCAAATACAACTTGAATTTATTTTCAGCCCTCAAGGCATCCAAGTTTTACATTATCAATCCTAATTGCCTGAGGACTTAAAGTTTCTAACAACTCATTTTCTTTCCCTTTGTAACCTATTATCCTATATTCTAAAAGGACAACCTACTACTAAACTCAATTTTAAAGCTAAGTGTTCGATCTAAATATGATGCTTTATTACGATATCAGCACCTGTACTCTAGGTATCCTAATTGGATCTAGTGCCATCACCTTAGCAAATTTTTTGAAAATTTTAGGATTCTCAATATACTCTCTTCTAAGAAACAAATCATAATGATGTGCAATAGAAGGGGCATAAGTTATTATAGATGCACTAAAATATGGTCCTTTTCCTTATTTCATGAGATCTTTTCTCTTAAAATCCCGATGAAGGGTCAAGACACAACTGGAATCTTGATCAGCTAGGTTGTATGTAATTCTAGGGTGAATATCAAACATTAATTTTCCTGCATAGAAATTTCCTAACATTGTTCCAAGACATTCTTAAGTTATTGATTCTTGACAATATTGATCTATTTTTTAACTATTCATTTAATGAAGAATATCCTTTCCAAATATCATTTTGTATCCTGATTTGGAGTGGTTGAACAATAATGTCAATTAAATCCATAACAAAAGTTTCTCAAGTTATTTTGCCATTGGCTTCAAACCAATCAATAAACAGAGATAATTCTTCAACTTTGATAATATAGAAAGATACCCTCCCTAAGTAACAACCATCAATCACCCGACCTCAATTGAAACATTTCAAAATTACTAAATAAAGGAAAGGAAAAAGGCAATAAGATCCAGAGAGAAATTGTGCTTGTGGAAAGCCAAATGACCTGAGTATGCACCCCTATGTTATAAGTACAATGACTGCCAATACAGTTCATCCTACAAATCATGTGCTACACTTGACTTGCAGTCTCCATATGTATACATATGTTTTGATCACTAACCTAACTTTTGAGAGTTAGGAGGGCTTCTGTTGGGAAAAGACAACACTCATAATTAGGACTTCAATAATTTTGATGGAGAGTTTTTCTACATCATGTTCGCAACAACAGATAAATTTACCCTGATACAACAGAAGCTAATGGGAATAGGAGTAGCAATATGTTTCAGTACTGCTACGAGTAATCCACCACCAGTAGGCAAGTAGAGCAGCCTCCTTTGAAGCTCCGGACATTGCACTTCCTGTGGAACAGGCAGTTTTTATTATGCTGATGCCTCCACCTAATGAAAGGCAACCCAAATGAGGGAAGACCCAAATCCTCCTTAGACATCAAGGAGGTGCAGAAGCTCGCCAACAAAATGTTGCAGCAATTTTAGTTTGAACTGACTAACAGTAGACGTCTTTTCCTCCAAGCATAGTTATAAATGGATGCGCTATGCGCATGGCGCAAAAGGCAAGGGCCAACGCCATTTTTCCAGCAATGCCTGGCTGGGCTCTTATTTAGGGAAGAAAACTCAAAACTGAAGGAGACAACCCTAATCTGTGCCAGTTTCTCTGTCCAGCAGTAGCATTTTCCTTGCACCTTTTGAGGTTATACTTCTGTTGTTCCGTTCAAAGTTGGAACGGTTTGTTGGTTTTTGGGTTGTTCCTAAATAGGAAAATATTATTTTTTTTGTTTTAAAAGACAATTTATTTGTGTGGGAACATTATTTTGCAAATTGTCCACAAAATCAGCTCCAAAAACCTTTTCAATTTGTAGCGGATTTTGGAACGATTTTTGAAACACATTACTTCTTAAGTAAACTCATAATTTGGAATGACTTTTGGCATAATTAATTAAGTGTGTACTAAAATCATTTCAAATTGTACCTCATTTTGGGATACATTTTCTAACTGTCATCTTTTGAATATCCATTATCACACATATAGAAACAATTATTGCAAGATCGTCCCTAATTTTAATAATGTGTCCCAAACAGAGTTCCAAATATTAACCGTTACTATTTTGGAATGGTCTTTGAAACAAGTTTTATAACTGTTAGTTTGGAACACACGTTGGAATGGTTTAGCCGTTCTAAAATTATAACAAAAAAAATATGGATCATGACGTTATCTATCAATATCCATTCCTTATTGTTCCAAAGCCTGTTCCAATATGGGGTTTTGGAACAATTTTCTTACCCGTGCCAAACCCACGTTTTTTGTAGTGTATTTTGAATTTTTTAAATATTTAACGAGGACGAAGATGAAAAGTTGTTAGTAACACATAATTGCTATAAATTATTTGAATTATTTTGTTATGAACAATTTCATTTATACTTAAGAATTTATTTTTTCGAGTTGAATATTTAAATTAGGCAATGAACATTTTTATTTGGAATTGATATCTTAAATTTTCTATTGTGTGTATATATATATATAAATAAATAAAAAATAAAATTGGTCAAGTGGGAGTACGGGTTTCTTTTTTTTTTTTAACATTTTATTTTTTATAATATATCTTTAAAATTAATAAATCTAAACCCTTAATTTTTTTTTTATAGATTTCAGATCTAATAGTTAAGATTAATTGGTTAGATGTGATGGCTCTCATCTAGTCAATAAGGGATCCAACGGTCGTTAAAAAAAGAACACTATGTAATATATAAGGCATAACTATTATTTTATTAAAAAAAAAATACCGTTAGTTATATTTAACGGAGAGGGGTGATTGAGCTAAATATATAAAACATAGGGGGGTGTTTTGCCTATTTTCATATCAGATGACTATTGTTTGCTGAGGTTTTAAAGGGGGGTTTTATGCAATTTGACCTAATTATTTTCAGTTTGAGAGGAGTCATTGTAATTTTGCAAACAACAAGGGAATATTTATAATTATTTCAAATCTCAAGGGATGAATAATTTACCCTTCTGTATATGGTGTGAGGTTAACATAATTATTTCATCTATTTCTTGAAATGTCTTGTTCAAGTAACTCATCTAATGCTTCAAGAAATATATGCAATAATGGTGTTCACCTCATCCCATATACAACAAGTAAAAAAGGATCTCCATTACAATTACGCTCTTTTAACTTTATATATATTTCATTTACCCCATAAAATTATAAAAAAAATACATGATAATGTTAAATGAGGGGTAAGAAATTGAAATTTTATGTTTTGTATTTGTTAACGTCTGCATTTCCTTTCAAAGTTTAAAACAGGGCGGTTTGTTTGTAAAAGGAAAATTTTCAAAGGAATGTATGAGTAATATTCATTTTTAAAGAGGGTTTGATTATAATTAACCCTATAATAATATTTTTCATGATTCCTTTACACGTATTAGTGACTGTTCTTTAATTAAAGTTCAAAAACTTAAATAAAAGGTCGAGTTTGCGTTGACAATTATGTGCATCTTGCATATGTACTTGGATTATAGTGCAATTGCTTTCTTCTGGACATTTGCCGAGTTAATGAAAAATTTTTGATAACAAGTTGATGAATCATGTACTGGGATTTCTTAACAATCTGATGACAAAGATGTCAACAAAGAATAGCAGAAAACTATGATCATCAATCAGAAAGTTTTTGTTGCACATAGAAATGTTAAAAAAGAATGGCTTAATTTATTGAAGATTGTTCGATGACTAAAGTTGAGGGGCTACAAAGATACTGCTTCAGAAGGCTGATTTCATGAGCTACATCCAGCATAGGTGGCCGGGCAGATGGATTGTACTGAGTGCAGATTAGGCCGAGCTCTATCAGTTCTAAGATAACGTCGGCCCATATCTTCCTGTCGTAAGGAACCAGGGCACTTGGTGCATACCTCACCACGGCTGCTTCAACAATTGTCTCAAGCTTGTTGGGATATCGACTCTTAACACATTCGTGCAAGCTTGAGCCTTCTTGGAAAAGCACGTCTGTGGGGCGTTTACCCATTACCATCTCTAATAACAGAACCCCAAAGCTGTAAACATCGCCTTGCGTTGAAGCATGCTTTCCCATTCCATATTCTGCCACCGGTAAGAAAGAAAAAGAAAAGAAGCCAAGAATCAGGGCATTGCAAGAAACAGATTCTCAGAGACGGAAAATTAGAGATGCATGGTTGAAAATGGATATAAAGCCGAGAAAGAATTATGTCGTAAATTTAATAAACTCTTGAACTGATGCATAATTTGGCTGATGAAGTGAAGCCTACTACTGATCAGGTACTTGGAATTTATTTTCTACTGTTGATGCTTATTGTAAAAAACTGAAATGATTTAGCTGTGCAGAATTTCCAGAACTGATGGCAATTTGTCATTTAAATTTCAGACAAGATATAAGAAAATTGTCATTCATTCTACTTACCAGGAGCAATGTACCCAACTGAGCCACATAGCAAACCATCTGTTGAGTCATAGGATGCTGAATCATCGACAAAACCACTCTCATCGGCACCTTTTACCAATCTGGCAATACCAAAATCAGTTACCAAAGCAGTCATATCATCATCTAGAAGAATATTGCTTGGTTTGAGATCACAATGCACGACTTTGACAGGAGCATAGTGATGCAGATAGGCCATTCCTTCTGCCACGTCGCTGCAAATTCTCACCAGCTGAACGAGATCCAGGCCGTGTTTCAATCCATGTCTCGGATAAAGATGGTCCTCAAGGCTTCCATTTGGCATCAGTGGAAGAACAAGGGCCTTAAAATCTGGCCTGCTGCATGTTGTTATGATCCTGATCAAATTCCTGTGCCTGGTTCTTTTCAATACTTGGCACTCCCTCTTAAAGCTCCCCAAAATTTCTCCAGCTGCCTTAGAATGCAGAACTTTTACAGCTATCCTCGTGTTATCTCGAAGAGTTCCTTTGTAAACATGGCCAAATCTGCCTGACCCAATTAGGCTCGAGTCACTGAATCCTTCAGTAGCTTCAATAAGCTGTCGACGAGAGATTCTTGGGTATTTTATCTCTTCCCTTGCTTCTAGCTCATCTTTAATTATGGCCTTACCTTTTGAGAGGGGCAAGTGCCTTTTGAACTTTGATCTTAGTACTAGAGGATATCCAACTATACAGAAAATGGGAGTGATGAGTAATGAAAGTAGAATTGCCATCAAGAAATGGCGAGCCCGTTTTCTGTGGCAATCTCTGAGACCCTTAATGGAACCACAAAGTCCATCGTTTCCCAGGAAAGAATTGACTGTTAGAGATGAAAATGATCCTTTGGCACTTATATTTCCATAGAAGTTGTTGTAGGAAAAGTTGAGCAGAGTCAGAGTTGATGATGCCTGAAGAGATTGTGGGATCTCCCCACTTAACTGATTAAAGGAAACATCAAGTTCTTTGAGGTAAGGCAAGCTTCCTATTGATGCTGGAAAAGGTCCTTCCAAAACATTGTGTGATAAATTCAGGTACTCAAGAGCGATACAGCTTCCAAGTTGTGAAGGCAATGAACTCGCCAGGTTGTTTGATGATAGATCAATAGCCAGCACCATATCCATTTTACTCAGCTCCAGTGGGATCTGCCCATGAAGATAATTGCTCGACAAGTTCAAGTACAGCTTCAAACTACTCAAACCAGCAACTTCACTTGGAATTGTACCTGAAATCCTATTGTGAGAAAGGTCAAGAATTTCCAAGTTTATGCATTTTCCAAGGCTTGGTGGAATGGTTCCCGAGAGCCGGTTCTCGTAGAGCAGAAGTCTTCTGAGCTGCAGGAGGTTAGCAAAGCTATCCGGGATTGTACCAGAGAGCTTGTTTCTCGACAAATCTAGAAGGCCTAAATGGGGCATATTACCAAAAGCTGATGGAATGTGACCGGAGAGTGAATTATTCGATAAATAAAGCCTCTCTAGTCGTCCCATTCGGCATAGTTCAGAAGGTATTGAGCCATTCAAGAGATTGCTAGACAAGTTCAAGAGTGTAAGATTGACAAGATTTGCTATTTGTGGGGGTATTGAACCATAAATAAGATTCGTATCAAGATTAATCTCTACAAGAGTGGAGAGATCACCAATAATAGAAGGCAACTCTCCTCCAAGGAAATTGCCAGCCAACTCAATTTCTTCCAAGTTAGAGGAATTAACTAAAGATGCAAAAAAAGGTGTAAGGTCAGTGTTACCATTATGACTTGTGAAGTGGTTGTAGGATAAGTACACGAACTTCAAATGTGGCATTTTACTCAAAATCTTGGCAGGTAACTCACCGGTTAGTAGATTCGACTCTAAGTCAAGCCACTCCAATTTTGAAGAGTTAGAAAGAGCTAAAGGAATTTCACCCACCAAACGGTTCGACCAAAGAAGGAGATACTTAAGCTCTCTAAGCTCACATTGACTCTCCAAAGGGATTTTACCACTAAATGAGTTGTTGGATAGGTCTACATACTGTAAAGATGACGAGTCATTGCAGAAAAGTGATACAGGAATTTCACCGCTCAGCTTGTTGCTTCCGAGATCAAGATAAACTAAGCGCTGAAGAAATCCCACCTCAGCTGGAATCTCCCCTGCAAGAAGATTGGATGATAAGCTGAGCTCTTTGAGCTGGTAAAGAGAACCAATCTCAGCCGGAATCCGGCCTTCCAAGAAGTTGCCAGACAAATCAAGAATTTCTAGCTGCGAAAGGTCGAAAAAAGCTGGTGAAATAGAGCCCTGGAGGGACTTGTGACTTAAATTAATCTCCACAACTCTATTTCTATTCTTGCCACAACCTACACCTTCCCATTTGCAGATAGGAACATCAGAAGAGTTCCAGGTTGCTAGAGCATTTCCAGGGTCACTAGTGATACCAGACATGAACGAAAGGAGCGAAACCCGATCGTTAAAGAGTCGAGCATCGTTTTCAGAATGTGCCACATAGAAAACTGTGATCAAGGAAAGCAAATCAAACTTGGAAAACTTGCAGTATCCCATTAGTTCGTTCTTGTCAGATTTTGATCTTTTTCAGGTAAGGAAAATTATAGGATTAAAACGAGACTAATGAAACTGAAGAAACAGGGCGGGATATAGATGAGAATGTCGCAAGTGGATGCACCACACTGTTGTATATAAGGGGTGTCAAATTCTAAGAGGCAAATGCTGGAAACTTTTCTTTTTAATAAAAATTGTGTTATGCCTAACTGCCGTTGAAGGATAAAACAATACGTTTGGCGCCTTAGATTGTTGACAATCAACGTTTAACACGTGGGAACTCATCGTATGGACGCGTAAGAATCGATCGTTAGATTAGCCGTCTGAACATTTGGTGGTTTACATGTCATTAGGCCTAACTATTTGTATTTTTGTGTTTCTTGAATGAACTAATTAGTGTACATATATAGTGGGAGATGAGTTGTTAGAATAAGATAATCCAGGATATAAGCACGCTTAGGGGTTTTTTGAGGAGATTTATGATCTTGTTCTGGTATATATGTCGGTTCGAGTTATATGCTTGTTGAAGTCATCACTTGAAATGACTCTTGCAAAAAGGGATCAGCCGTCGAATTTTTACTGCAAATTGGGATGTCAAATTCAAGGTATACATGTCCCTGTGGGGACAGCACAACGTTTGGGTGCAAGATTATTACAGGAGCTTTTGTGTTTGAATTTTGGTATATTTGAGTTATATTCATGAGTTTAAAAAAAATATATCAAGGTATACATTCTTATTATGGGATGATTACAATTTTCATCCTCGTACTTAACCATTTATTTAATTTGGATTCCCAAAATATTTCATGCTTAATTGTAGTCCTTAATTTTCATAACTTTTAACAAAGTTAGTCTACGGTTAGTGATGTGGTTTAAAATTATGTCCCACAAGTTAGAGTATGTTTGGTTGGGGCAAAAAGTGGTAGTATAAGATAAGTAAAATTAAAAAAGAATGTATAAGAAATAGTTTACTATTTGGTTAGAGGGAAGAGATGGAGAGAAATAAAACTCGCTATATATGAAACCCCTCCGAAATTCAATTTTATTTCCGTCCAATTTAAGTAAAGACCAAAAAGACAAAAAAGTATATATTTTATTTATTTATATATATAAAATTGTACATAATCGCAAGAGAAAATATACCAAAATCATTGAAAAATCACTGGATTGAAGTCAATAATGAATATTTTATTAATAAAAATATTCTTGTTCTTATTTGATAAATATTTTTTACTAATAATATTTTTAAATATTTTTTATACACTAAAATTATATTAGTATAATATTAATTTATGTATTTTCTAATACAAAATGAAGAAATGGGTATTCAGTAAAATTATAAAAGATAGTTTTTTCTTCTCAACCTGTTTTCCTCGTACCAAATAAATGGAAGTATTTGAAATTTACTTCCCTTCTAATCATACCAAAAATAAAGAAAAATTATTATTTTTTCCGTTCCTCTCCCCTTTCACTTCCTTTTCCTCACTTAAACCGAATGAACCCCTAATTTTTCTGTGATTTTAGTCCCACTGCTTTTGAATTCCACCATATTGCATATCATAACTTCAAGAATTTGTAATTTTATTCTTAAATCTTAGTATCTTCTCATAATAAAAACAAATAAGATTCACGCTTTATATAGATTGAAATATAATGTGAGAAAAGTAACCAATCATACAAAAAATTCAAGAACTCCTATGTGGCTATTTTGAGATCTTAATCCGCTAACAAGATTTTATAAAATTAAATTCAGATCAAGGGATTAAAATGCAAGAGACAATTAGGGAAACTATACAGAGAATTTCAATGAAGCTCTTGAAGCACATGGTCAAGATTGACAATACAGCCTCAAGCATTGGCAAATACGGCAATCTCTTGCATCTATCAGTTTAAATAGAGGCCTATATAAACCCTCTTGTTTGTGACTGAGAAGGAACTCTTTGTTCAGAATAGAAATCTTGTAAGTAGTGTTTACCATTGAAATTGACTTGAATCTTTATATTTGGTGTGGGATATTTCATATATGTCTCAAGAGACCTTCATAATACAAGATTGGGACCTACAAGAGGTCAGAATTAGCAAAACTCATGTAGGGATTCACAATCGATGAGAAGAACTTGAAGAGTACAGAACTTGAAGAGTACAGATTGTGTATATGAAAGGTATTTGAAGGTCAACAGAGACTTCTAAGCACGGAATACAGAATGTCAGAAAAGTACTGTCAATATCGCGCACTCTTCTGTCTGTATAGTTTTGGTTTCCTGGACCACTTCCTGTCCTTATCAGTTGATATATACAACCCATTGCTATCCAACGGATCAAAATTTAATCCAAAGGTCCATGAAATCGTAGAATCTATCAATACATATAAATACGACTCTCCAGCTCCAAAAGTAGGTTCGGTCACTCTACTTCTCTCATATTCACTAAATATTATTTGGGATTTCTACTGAATTGATCGTTGGAGAGACATCGTCGGGATCCCCTCCGGCTTGACTTTGACGTGTTTTTATCTTTCAGACTCTCACTGATTCCTCAGAGCATAGCTGGACTTTTGCTTTAGAGACCTTCGGAGTCCTTTTGCTTATTAGCAAATACGCCTCATATTTTCAGGATACAACAACATTCATATACCATATTGCAATGCCACCTATAATGAGATGAATATGATTAAACCTAATTTAAATAAATAAAAAATAAAAAAATCCTAGCGAGTCTTGATTAAATCATTTAGAATTTTTTATGATAAGTTCCATTGAAAAATATTCTTAATAATAATAAAAAAATTGCTACAAAACGAACTCATTCTGGTTTTCTAGGCTCCTTGATTTACATAGGGTTCACGAACAAGTGTATAATCCTAAATTATACATCTTCAAATGTGGTCGAAAAGCATCTTTATAGAGAAAATTGTAATTTTCACCCTAAGCTATAGGGTGATATGCAATATAGATTCTATACTTTTGAAAGTAATCATTTTTAGTTCAATATTTTAATTTTTTTGTGCAAACTTAATCTTACTACTATGATTTTGATAAACGTACTTAGCATGTGGCCGTTAATTTACCGATTGAGAGGGCCTAATACACTAAGGCGCTAGTACACAACCATTACCATCCGCTACTACCCCAGCCTAAGTAATTTAGGAATATGTTGATGAAAAAGAGTTGGAGATGAAAGGAAATGAAAAAGGAAAATTATGTTTTTAGCTCAAAAAATTGCCTTTACTATTGTTCCCCCCTAGAATCATTGCTATGGGTTTCCTAGTATTTTAACCGTTAAACTAACGGCCACCTGTTTTTTATCAATTTTTAAGCGGTGGAACTAAGTTTCCACAGAAAAATTAAAATGGGGGATTAAAAATAACTATTTTTAAAAATATGATATTAATATTGCATATCATCCTATCATATGGGATGAAAATTGGAATTTCCTCCATTTTATTGTGCAAAATTACATTTTTAGTCGGTAAGTGGTTCAACACCTTTAGTCATTTGCTTTATGAAATTTTCAAAATAAACTCAAAATTGAGAAAGCTCGATACATTTAGTCATCTGTTTTATAAAATTTTCAAAATGGCCTCAAAATTGAGAAAACTTAACATATTTAGTTCTCTTCTTTACTGAAATTATGAGATTAGATATGTCGAGTTTTTTTCATTTTAAAATTATTTTAAGAATTTCGTAAAAATATATAAGTAGATTTGCTGAGTTTTTTTAATTTTGAAAATTTCATAAAACAAAAGAATAAAACTACTGACCATCTATCCTACACAACTAAAAAGACAATTTCACCCTTTTATCAGTACACAAGCAAACTGCATGGCGCCTCATCCCCGATTAACACTATAGTAAAACTCCTTTCAAAAGAAAAAGGGCACAAAAGCAGTGTGTTTTTTTTTTTTTTCTAATTAAACCACCCAGGGTGGGTGGAGCTTTTTGGGGTCATCGTCCCTTCTTTATTAAGGCCAGTAGGCGAGCAAATTTACCACGGGGAGTACTGACTCTCCATCATGCCTAGAAAGTTGTAAGCAAGAAGTACTACTACCTTATAAAATATTCACCAAATGTATAAATAAGGAGTACTACTTCCTTACGATAATTCACAAAAACATAAATAAGATTATTTAATTAATTAATTATTTTAAGTAATATAATTGTTGATTCATACACAATAGTTAAACTTGCATGATTGAAAAAGAATTATTTAATTAATTAATCTAATAATAACATAATTAGATGATATAGCGAATAAAATATAAAAATTTTAAATTATTAAATACGTGAAAGTGTAAAATTAATTATTAAATTATTCAAATTATTTGCAAACTCCACTATCAATTTTAAATATATAATTTAAAAAAAAATTAAAAACGCTAAAGTTGAACTAATATTATCATAGTAAGAGTATATAGTAAAAATAAAGTTGAATTTATTTAAAAAAAAAAAAAAAAAAGGGCAAAGCAGTTAGAAGCATTCTCTAACTTTTGGCCTAAAAGCACTTTTCTTATCCTTTTGAGGGAGTGTTTGCAAGCGCTTTAAAAAAGCCTTTTTCAGCTTCTTAATCCAAAATAGAACTTTTAAAATATTTGGGATGTCAGCTTCTGCTTTTGAAACGGCTAAAAGAAGTACTTTTAAGCCAAAAGTTAGAGCACCTTGGGGGCTGCTTTGGCTTTTTTATAAATACTTCCACTTTTATTTTTTTTACTACTTTGCCCTTATTATAATAATTTTAATTGAACTTTACCATTTTAAATTTATTTAATAATTACATATTTAAAGTTGATATTGAAGTTTTCAAATATTTTGAATAATTTAAAGATAATCCAATTTATACTTTCACATATTCAGTATTTTAAATTTTTTGTATTTTATTTGGTATATCATCTAATAATGTTATTTTGTTCACATATTATTAGTTGATTAATTAATACAATATATTTTTTCTTTTACAATCATGCAAGTTTAATTACTGTTTATGAATCAACAATTATATTACTTAGTGGGAATATTACTAAATTAAACACATTTCTTAAATACTTTTTTTTAAAAAATATGAAATATACTAATGAAAACAAAATTTCTTATTTTTTGTGGAACAATAATTATTATTGACAAACAACAAGTGAAATAATAAGCAAAAAATATTATCTTTTTAATACATAGGGATAAAACGGTCTTTAATCATTTAAGTTTATTTTAGAAGTAATTTTTATTCAAACACTATCTAATTTAACTTTTATTTACTTTTAACTTTTTTTGCAAACACTATCCACTTTTGATTCTATTACAACTTTCAACTTTTTCTACAAAAATTACTGCTCTCAAAAATAAAAATTTTTGTGAACACTCTCTTAAAAATAAAAATTGGCAACCTAAATATTTTAAAAATACTTTTTAAGAGTTAATTGCGGAGAAGCGTTTCTTTAAAAGACTCGCAAACACTTACTATGAGAATTTTCCCACTACCTAATGATGCATGGTATCCTTTCGAGTTGAGAACTGAGATGTACTGTCAATAATACAAAAGCCCACTTGCTGCTCGTGAGCATCTATACAAATATTATACTTCGGAACTGCCCACTTCATGCCGGCAGCAGCAAGGAGATAATATTTTGGAAGTGCAAAGTGATTTAAGCACTCATTAAGCTTTTTCTTGTGGGTTTCCGCCAATTAAGTTGACGCATGTATCATGCGCGCACAGTAGAACTTGACCTCAGCTGTGAAGTCACGAGAAAATATTATAATCACAAGGGCATACCAGTTTAGATTCGCGGCGAACCTCCGCGGCATTTCCATGCTAGTACTGTTCATACATGGTTTGGGGAAAACGTGTTTCGTTTGGCAGTGTGGAAGAATATGGTTTCAAACGCATTTGTTGTGTCATAGTTAACATCGTTTGGTGTTTTCATTCTTTAATTTTTTAGAGTAATATTTTAGTTTTTACATCTTTTTAGTTTATGTCATTTTAGTTTCTTTTCTGTTTTTTTATTGGAGTTCATTCTCACTCGTTAAGGTGAACTCCGATGGAAAAAATGGACTAAAATTGTGAAAATTAGAAAAAAATGCATAACAAAATGGTACTCTATAAAGTTAAAAAATAAAATATCAAATAACCTACATCAGAGGATTAAAAATGCATTTAATCCAAAACAATAATGTTATTTTGGTTTCATGAGATGCATTACAATGGAAATGTGTGAGAATAGTGATGGCGGAAGAGACCTGCGTACTAAAGAGCCAAATGGGTTTTTTTCAATTGATCGATGGAGACTGAAGGACGAACATATATTCTCAACTTATCGAGCAAATTACTTTGTACCTGTACCTAACTAATAGGGGTACTACTCATCTATCAAGGAAAAGGACAAGAATATCCTTATTTGGGGCAAAAATATGAAAAATACAACAAGATCCCCGCACATAGCTTCGGGTCATTGGACTGGACCGACTCCGACCACTCGACGCCCAGACTAGGAGGACGTGTCTGTCACACCATCACACAATCTCCGACAACACTTTCTTTAAGATGATGCCACGTGGCCATTTAGCACAGTACATTTGGGCCTCTAAATACTCCCATTTCAGATAATTAATGGTATGTCACATTTATTGCTTTCAACCTCATTGACTGCTTGAGATCGTTTCCTTACATCTCAAACTCGATCTGACTTGAGCGTTGAAGGGTCTTAGTTAGGGACGCGCCCGACTAGCGTCACGTTCTTGTTTATTCTCAGGGCCCATTTCAACCTGTGGGAAGAGTGAAGAGAGCTCATAATCTTTGTTAAGGAGATAGCATCTTTTGACCCTGATGATCTGGCACCGTCTGTGGGAAATCCTAAGAAACGCCATTGAACAGAGATGGAAGGAACTTCAAGAGGACTCATGTCCAGAAAGGCAGAGGAGGATACACCAATGCAAGTAGACCAAGTTGTGCATTTGACTAGAAGCGAATTATAGAGATTAATAGAGGAGGCAAGCAAAGCTGCGTTAATAGAATATGAGAGGAGGAATGCTACACCTATTTCACGAGAGACAACTAAACATAATTGTTCAAGGAGAATGAGATAGAGAGGGAACTATAGAAGATAGCTAGTGGAGAGGAACCTGAAAAAAAGTCATGAAGTTGAATTTTCTGAAGTAGGGTCCAACGAAAAAGGGAAGGGAAAAGAAGTGAACTTGGAATCTCAAAAGCGAAAGTCGACGATGTAGGAAGATCGAACAATTGGGTAGGCAGATTGATGAGCTGAAAAAGAGAGGAGAAATTGTAGCCTAAAACAATGGTGGATCCAAGCTTTAGAATGCCTGATTTACCTAAGTACGATGGAACAAAGAACCATCAGGAACACGTGGCAATATTTGAGTTGGTAATGAATTTATATGGTCGATCTGGTCCTATTAATGCTAAGTTATTTGTCACTATTTATATAGGAAAAACACAGGAATGGTTCATTAGCTTGCGGAGCGGGAGTATAGAAACTTTCAAACAACTAATGTAAAAGTTTGCCATCCATCTTGCAAGTTAAAGGAAGCAAAAGCGCTCTACCGCATACTTATTCACGATAAGACAAAGGGGAGACGAATCTCTAAAATGATTTATATGCAGACTCAATAACAATAAATTGGAGGTTCAAGACCTCAGGATAGATACGATGGTCAGCATCTTCATTCATGGTTTGAAAAAGGGACTGTTCGCATCTGCATTAACAAGGGATCCACCTGAAAATGTGTAGCAGTTAATAAGAATGGCTCAAAAATACATCAATGAAGAGGAGATGAATGCAATGAGAGATGGAGAATGGCAACATTCGAGGGGTCAAGATCCATGAAAGAAGAAAGTGATAAGTGTGTACGACAAGAAAAGGATCGCGAACCGACATATCAACCCAAGTTTCACAAGTACACGCAACTGGCAACCACGAGGGCTAGGGCGTTGATGATGGTGGAAAAGTCTAGTATACTTCAATGGCCAAAGTACACCAAGTTTACACCATCAAAAAAGTATTCTAGCAAATATTGTAAGTTCCACAGAGAGAGGGACCATGATACGCAGGACTACTACCAATTGAAGGATGAGAGAGAATGGTTAGTGAGGCAAGGATACTTTAAAGAATATGTACTAGAGTAGAGGAAAGGGGAGAGAGATCCACAAAGTAGGTAGTAGAAGAACGAGAAGTCGTTCAAGGAGCAGGGACAGGTTAAAAAATAAGGGGAACAAAGAAAGAAGGGATATAGGAGATAGAGAAAACGTGCTTATGAAAGGTGTGATACATATAATTGCAGGAGGGCAAAAGGGAGGAGATTCTAGGAGGACGAGGAGAAAGTACGAAAGAAATACTCGAGAAGACTGAAGAAGAGAATTAATCTTGAATATGGAGCAAACAAAGAAGATAATATTTGGATGGAAGGATTTAAGTACGAGCATAGGATCGCAGAACGAACCGATGGTCATAATGATGGGCATAGCAAACTTTTCTGTGTACAAGGTATTAGTGGATAATGGCAGTTCTGCTCACATAATATTTCGAGATATGTTGAGAAAGATGGGACTATAAGACACAAATTTGAACACGGTGCAAACTCCTTTAGTAAGGTTCGGAGGTAGCGAAGTTACATCACTTGAAACTATCGACCTCCTAGTATCGATAGGGGAAGAACTAAAGAGAAGAACTGCAATGGTCAAATTTTGAGTAGTGGATACTCCCTTTTCATATAATGTTATTTTAGGATGACTAGGTTTAAATCTAGTTAGAGTTGTGGCGTCCACATACTACAAAAAAATGAAGTTCCCGACTATAAGTGGAATAGAGGAGGTGGCATGTGATCAGAAGGAAGCCTGAAGATGTTATAATTTGTCTCTAAAAAAGGGCATTCAAGAAGAAAAAATGAAAAGGAAGGTGAGTGGAGAAGGTGAGATTGCAAATGTGGATGATCAGAAAAAAATTAAAGTAGATTGGATCGATCCATTAGATGAACACAAGTTAATCGAGTTGATACCTGGAGAGTCTGATAGAAAGACGAGAATAGGATCACGTATCAGTGGGGCATTAGGAACCATGACAGTCGAGTTCTTAAGGAAAAATGTAGACATGTTCGCATGGAGTCCCTCAGACTTCAAGGGTATAGATCCAGAGGTGATTGTCCACAGGTTGAATATTTGATCCAACGACGAGAACAGTCAAACAAAAGAAGAGATCGTTCAGCATTGAGATAAATCGCATCATTGAGGAGGAGGTGAACAAGCTTTTGGAAGCAGGGTATGTATATGAGGTGTAATACACGGAATGGTTGTCAAACATCATGGTTGTTGCAAAAGCTTCAGAATGGAGCATGTGTATGGATTTCACTGATCTCAACAAAGCTTGTCCTAAGGACCCTTGCCAGGTACCACGGATTGATTTGTTGGTAAAGATTCTACCGCAGGATGGAATTGTTCAGTATGATAGATGCGTACCAAGGATACCACCAAATATTCATGGCAGAGGAAGATAGAGATAAGACCTCTTTTGTGACCGAGAATGATATTTATTGTTATAACGTAATGCCTTTTGATTTGAAAAATGCAGGTGCGACCTACCAAAGGCTTGTTAACAAGATGTTTAAAGATCTAATTAGGATATCAATGGAAGTGTATGTCAATGATATGCTAATGAAGAGTAGGAGGGAGGACGATCACTTAGTCCATTTGAAGCAAGCATTCAAGGTGATGCGAACTTATGGAATGAAATTAGGTCCGACTAGGTGCACTTTCGGAGTTCAGGTGAAAAATTCTTGAGTTACGTGGTTAGTAAAAGAGGGATTGAGGCGAACTCGGAGAAGATTGAGGTGATCATGTAGCTTTCCTCCCAAAAGACGTTGAAAGAGGTGTAGAAACTGACAGGTAAGATTGCATCATTTAGTCGCTTTATATCTACGTCAGCATATGAGAACTTGCTATCTTTTAGAACTTTGAGTAAATCAAGAAATTTTTAGTGGACGAAGGAATGCAAACAAGCACTGGAGTCAGAAGAGGCTGTAAGTTTGATGCTGGTTTGTGAGGAAGCTAAAGTGCAGAACCCCACACATTATGTTAGTAAGATGCTTCAGGGGGCAGAGAAAATATACACGCAGATAGAAAAATTGGCGCTATCATTTGTCATTACAGCATGGAAATTGTGACCATATTTCCAATCCCATAAGGTAGTGGTGCTCACAAACTATCCTTTAAGGCATATAGTAGCTAGGCCAGACGCACTTGGTTGCTTGGTCAAATGGTTCGTAGAATTTGGTGAATATGAAATTAAATATCAGAGTAGAACGTCCATAAATGTGCAGAATTTGGATGATATCATAGTGGAGTTCACAGACGAGCAAACACAGAAGCAAGGAAGATGGTTGTTGCATGTGGATGGGTTGTCAAACGCAAGTAATGAAGGAGCTGGAATTTAATTGCAAGGGCTGGAAAGGATTGAGATCAAGGTGACGGCAAGGTTGTTCTTCAAGGGACAAGTGGATTGGCCCGAGAATGTGCGAGCGGAAGCACAAAATGAAAATACGTAGAAATAAAAAAAATTTAAACCAACATACCAAGGGGTGTACTCTTGGTGTTCCCGATTACTAGATGTACTATGAAATAAAAAGCATAAAATAAAAATCATACGAGACTGTTGGTATAAAACGATAAAAGTAAAAGGGTGAAGATGATACCTTTTAGTAATCGTTTACTTAGACAAAATGTTCACCAGAAGTTCCAATGTAGCAACTCTCTAAGTGTGTCCATACCATACCAAAAATTAGGATCTCTTGAACTCCTTGCTAGAAGAGAGCAAGATAAAAATTCACTCTAGGTGAAGAGAGAGGGGGCCACCGAATTGGCTAGGGAAGGAGAAGGATTTATTTTTTGGTGTTGTGCAATAATGTGTGATAATTATTTTCTAAACAAATATACAAAACATAAATATATATATATATATATATATCTTTTATTGATCAATAAGAATGTGTCTAGATACATTTTTTCATCTACAAGGTATTTTTCTCTTTATTCCAAATAAAGAGGATCCCATTAATGATCAAAGTTGCACTTTCCAAATATACAAATTGTTGGTCAATTTTTCCTTCCATAGAATTTTTCTATGAGCTCATTTAAAAGGGGGTTGGCCGATTTTTATAAAATAAAATTCAAGGCATCAATGAATTTTAATTAAATTCAACTTAAATAAAATCCATCTAATAGAGCCCAACAGTTTTTGGATCTAATTAAATACATAAGACCAAATTATCTTTATTAATTAATAAGATCTAACTTATTAAATAATAAGGACAAGCCCAAATTAATACCATTAATTTATCCTCGAGTCTTTTCATTCAATGGATCTCTCATTCGTATGTAACCAATTACTTATGGAACTAATTCAACTTAATTCCTTGTCCTTTATCGGTTGTGTGTGATTCTTTAGGACACTAGCTCAAGTCTAGCTGACAAATGAATGCAACTCTCAGTACAAGCCTCTATAGAACAATCGATGCCCAATCTCGAGGTTCTCTACTTGGAATGTTTCAGACCCAACCCTTCGGCAGTTGATTCATGACCATCATCCAATGCGCGGTTCAACTGTATGGTTGTTAAGTGGTCTGTGGGCTTTGTTGGTGATGTTCAAGTGCATGTAAGCATATAGAATGAGCACAACAAACAAAAAAGCCAATTAAGTGAATAGTCATTTTATTCACTAAATAATATTGCATAATACCGAGTATTGTCAAAACAGATTACATCCAGGCCATTCTAATTGACTTTCTGGTCATCTATTCTAACAATCTCCTACTTGAGCTAAAGACAATCACCTATTAACCTCAAACCCATGTTATCAAGATGTTGAGTATGAGCAATTTGCGATCTCGGCTTAATAAGTGGATCTATTATGTTTTTGCTGAGCTGACCGGTCCATTCGAACGTCACCTCCGCTCACCATCTCTCTAAGCAGATGGTAGAGTCTAAGAATGTGTTTGGAACGATGATGAGACCTTTGTTTCTTTGATTTTCCTATCGCCCCGTTGTTGTCAGAAGATAACTACTGGTTCAGCAATGCTAGACACCACACCCAACTTTTAGATATACTTTTTCATCTAAACCGCTTCCTTAGCTACTTATGAAGTTGCTATGTATCCAGCTTCTTTTGTGGAATCCGCTGAGGTAGCCTGCTTGGAACTCTTCCAAGTAACCACACCACCATTCAACTTGAATATAAAATTCGATCGAGATTTGGCATCATCATCATCTAACTGGAGTTGCATCGCTGTAGCCTTCCAGTATCAATTCCCCACCATAGTTGATTAAGAACATATCTTTAATCTTTTTCAAGTACTTGAGTATGGTCTTGACTGCACTCCAGTGTGCCTCCCGGCACACACTTGATATCTGCTCGTCCACTCAAAGCGTATGCTATATGGGGCCTATTGCACTAGACAACATACAGAATGTTACCTACGGCTGAAGCATAGGGGATGCTCGACATGCGCTTAAGTTCCTCAACAGTCTTGGAAAACTGCTTCTTGGACAACTTAATTCCATGCCTCATCAAAAGGAATCCTCATTTTGAGTTTTTCATCTTGCATCTCTTTAAGACTTTTTCAATGTCAGGATTGGGCCAATCCGAACATCCTCTTAGATCTATCCCTGTAGATCTTTATGCCAAAGATGTAGGAAGCGTCGCCCATATCCTTCATGGAAAATTTAGAGGACAATATGTCTCCCAACATCTTGACATCATTTCCAATGAGCAAGATATCATCAAAATAAAGCACCAGGTACGGTACTGAGCTCCCACTGATCTTCTTGTATATATAAGGATCAAATTCATTCTTGATGAAGTCATAACCCCATATAATTTCATCAAAATGCATGTTCCAGCTTCAGCTTGTTTGAGGCCGTAGATGGACTTTTGGAGCCGACAGACTTTCTGCTCTTTTCCAATAGAGGTGAAACCCTCCGGTTGGTCCATGTAAATCTCTTCCTCAAGGAACCCGTTATGGAAGGTCGTTTTCAAATCCATTTGTCATATTTTATAGTCATACCATGCTGCTACAACAAGCAGTATCTGAATAAACTTAACCACGCCTATAGGGGAGTAGGTCTCCTCAAAGTCAACACCATGTTGTTGAGTATATCATTTTTTCATGAGTCTTGCCTTGGAGGTGGTAACCCCCCCGTCCACTCCAAGCTTATGTTTGTAGACCTATTTACATCCAACTGACTTAATGCCTTTAGGTGGCTCTACAAGGGTCCAAGCTTGGTTTCAACCCATCAAGTCCATTTCAGATCTAACGGCCTCAAGTAACTTATCCGAATCGTATCTAAGAACTTGTACCTATCATGTGGTTGGGATACTCTAGTTGACCTACCAAGAACTGGAGCACTATCAGTGGAAACCTTAGGTTCAGATGATTTTGCATTATCTTGCTGAGGTGTTTCACTTGACTCTTCAAGTAGTACCTCATCTCGTCGCTATCTGCAGGAAAATCTTTTTCCAAGAATATTACATTTCTCGAGACAAAAACCTTTAATTGGGACGGGTTGTAGAAATAGTACCCCGCAGTTTCTTTTGGATATCTGACAAACTTGCACAAACTAGATCTAGATTCTAGTTTATCTTACACTAGCCTCTTGACGTATGTGGGGCTACCCCACACCCTCAAGTATTTGTAGGACGTAGGCTTGCAATGCCATATCTCATATGGAGTTTGGAACATTATTTTGATGGCGCCATATTGGGCAACTTAGTTGCCATCTCAAGAGCGTATCCCCAGAAGGACAGGGGCAGTTCAGCAAAACTCATTATGGATCGAACCATATTCAACAGGGTCTGATTCCTCCTTTCAGACATGCCTTTAAGTTGCGGCTTTCGAAAAGCAGTCCATTGAGAGAGAATTTCATTCTCTTTTAAGTAATCCAATTCACCACTTAAATGGTCTTGATTTTACAACCAGTTTGATTCTCAACTTCAAGTCTAAATTTCTTAAACCTTCCAAAGGCCTCAGACTTGTACCTCATAAAGTATATATAACCATAACGTGAGTGATCATTGGTGAAGGTTATGAAGTATGAGTATCCTCCTCTAGCCGGAGTATTCATTGGTCCAGAGACGTCCATATGTATTAAATCCAACAGACCACTGGCAAGCGTACTTTGTCCAATAAAAGGTTTCTTGGTTATTTCCCCTTTTAGACAGGATTCAAAAGTTGGTAGATTATCCAAGTCATCTACTTCTAGACTTTTAGAGTCTACCAATTCCCTCATCCCCTCTTTAGAGATATGGCCTAACCTCGCATTCTAAATTTATGTGTTGTCATGATTATTCATTTTTCGTTTGTCTTGAGCTGTCATAATCCAATTAGATTGTTGGAGAATATAAAAACCATTAGTTAATGTACGAAGCAGATGAAGGTTGTTATCCATCATCAAATAAAAATCATTTTTATTTGATCGTAAATGCTTATACCATCATTCTCTAATACAATAATGAAAATAATATTCTTGATCATGCTCGATACATAATAGAAATTAAAAGCATAAATCAACAAATGATTGCAATATCATAAATAAGTTTCAGACTTGGTTTTAGTCTTGAACTCTTCCATTATTTATACGTAAGCCCACCATTCTCAAGTGGCATTTTGAAAAATCATTTTTTAGTGGGCTTGGGATTCACAAGAATAATTTACCATCTCTCGCTTTTACCATTCACATGGAAAGAACCTTGTGGGAGGTAACATATATCATTCCCATTCCATGAGATTCCCAAAATATTTTGCCTCACCTCTTCAAATGATCCCAATGACTCCAAAAAAATCATATTACTCAGTGTTAGGCCCGACCCATCAACCAAATCACTCTTCATTCATCACCACCCACGACCCGAAATAGGAAAACGATGAATGCGTTCCTTTTCACAACAATGGTGCAGCTTTCCTCCATTCCAAGTGTTCCACGACTCGTTAGACCACACTTGGTTAGTGGTAGCCTCTTCACCACATTATAGTGGGTGGATGGTATAAACAAATCAAAATAATTTTGATCCAACTCCATTATTGGCCTAATATTGAACTTGGTCCAACCAAGTGAGAGTTCGGTTTGAATGTTTGACTGAGACCTCATCACATAATAAAATTGTATGCTCAAATATTAAATACAAAAAAGCATAAAAGTATTGGATACAAAATAGCCTAGCATACCCCTTTGGGATGATCACGAACCCAACCTATGTGATCCACTAAGCCCGTAATAAGTCTAACGTATGTCTAAGGTGGCTCTATGCTATCATAAAAGTAATTTACCTATTGACATATAAATGGCCCTTGTAACTCCTCTGTGGGCCTCCTTCTCTGTGGACCTTCTTCTCCGTAGGTTTGCAATATTATAAACATAAAATTCTCGCTAAAAATTCTATACTACTCTCATTACAATTGAAAAAGAAACCCCGATCAGAAATCGGAGGAGTACATAATGAGGAGGATACAAGCCTTATTATTCCAAGGCAAAAAACTGGAAAAAGACAGAGAAGAAAAAATTACAAGGGGCATACCAGCCCACCCATAAATATAAGCACACAAGTGGTCAAGAGCTCCGTGATCATCCATCATCACACAACAAACATTCCATGTAAAATCATAGACCATTATATCCAATATCATAAAATGAATCATATAAAGAAAACAAAAGCTCAAAATTCACAATTAAAAGGATGATCCAAAAGCCGTGTGCATCCAATGCACATATTACACCAAATTAATCATATAATTTAATTTTAGAAAAGTTCAATTTATTGCAAAAATAAAACAGTAAACTTAATAATATCTCAAAACAAAAATTCAAAAAATCCAATTTTTAGAAAATTTGGTGAAAAATGGCCCAATCGTCGTCGTTAACCTGCAGCCCGCGAGGCCAAGCCCCTGCATGCCCTGGCCAAGCCATATGCATGCTGCCTAATGCATGCAGGCAGCCCGCGTTTGCCAGTTCATGCATATGCTGCCTGCGAGCACAGAAAATAATTTTTTTTATTTCACCAAATTAAAATACAAGTATTTCCAAAAATACAAATAATACTTGAATCATCCAATCAATTGCAAAATTCAAACAAGTTATTTTTTTCATATAATTATCAATAAGAAAAGCGATAAAACATACTTCTAAAGCCTTAAAGACATGTAAACATGCTAATCACATTGAACCAACAGTCTCTATGTCGAACCGGACTCTAATACCACTTGAAGGGACAAGCGGATCGGTCCGAGCCCACCCAACATAAATTAAAAGACATACATGCAGTCTAGGACTCTGGGGTCATGCATTCACATTCATTCTAGCACATAATAACAATTAATCATGCTAGACAAAATATGAACATCACAAAAATATCGCCATATCCAAGATCACGACAAACAATTATAAGCAAAAGACAATAAGTTTAAAATTTGCAAATCAAATGGACGATCAAGCCTCGTGCATCCAATGCACGCAAATAAACTAAATTAATTAATTAAGTCTCGTGCATCCAACACGCAATTAAGCAAAATTAATTAAAGTAATTTAATTCTAGAAAGAATTCAATTTTCTTTAAAATTAAATCAGCAATGATTAATATTTTTCAAAAAATATGCAGAAATTAAAAATTTAATTTTGTGGAAAAATAGCCCAGCCGTAACAGCGCAGCGGCTGCACAACCGGCTTCAACGTAGAAACTCTCTATACTTTCATCCACTCCACACCGGAATCGAGATCCCTCAATTCTCTTTGCTAGAAGAAAACTAGGGAGAAAAATAACACCATGTGTGCATCCAAGAGGGGGGTCGGTCGAGTGGAAATTAGGAGGGTAGGAAATTATTTTCTTGTATTGTGTATTCATTCATTAATTATTCCAAGTAACTAGTACACATATATATATACCTTGTATGGATGCATTAAAATATGTTTAGGTTCATTTTAACTATCAATAAGTTAATAAAATCCTTTCCAAATAAAGGATGACTAACATGGCACTTTCCAAAAGTGAATTTGGTAGTTAATAATTTTCTTTTCGAACAATTTTCACCAACTTAATTAATGGGCTTGGGAAACTTTTAATTAATTAAAATACAAGGCTCAATTAATTAAATCCAATTTATTAAAACTACTTAATTAAATCCAATTTATTAAAACTACTTAATTAAATCTATCATATATTTAATCCAATTAAATATATGAGCCCAATAACCCTTTATTAAATAATAAGAGCAAGTCCAATATAAATTAATCAAATTATTTTATCTTTGGGCGTATACATCCAATTGATCCCTCTCATATATAAGTAATGCAATTACTTATGGAATTAATTTTCAATTAATTTCTCGTCCCTTCTCGTTAATTTGTGTGTGACTCTTTAGATTCATTTTTCAACTAGACTTGGGCTAGTGTCCAATACTATTATAAATTAAATCTAATTTAATTAATAATTATTGATCAACCTTTGATCAAGAAAGTCCGTCACCATGGGTGGTCGTCTAGCAACGGTCCATGGCACTAGAGAATAGCCGAATATCCATGTGAACTTTTAAGCTCGCGAGTCCATACGAGTACGGTCCTTCCGTCTATCGTCTACTGTCTCTCGACATTAGCCTAGGGCATGGAATTGAGCGTCGGTTCCCATCCTGGACTAGGCATCGATGGTTAATAATTGATATTGCCTTACGCCAAATTGCTCAACCTACGAACCTCTACTTTCTATTCGATCAATGACTATGCCCATAGCTTTTAAAGCGTAGACGCATCTCCAAGTGCATAGAAGATACCTCTGTCACGTTTTGACAAGATCCTGTTCTGGAAATCACCGTCCTCACTACATACTTTGAACTAGACAAGGCTTATGAAGGCCATATCTAAGGCACGATCGCTTCTCGCACAAATCTAAAATACAGTCATTGCATGCACGTGACTGCCGTGATTCCTCAAGTTTGAGGATTATTCCCGTACTACTGGAGCCAGGGACTCAGGTCATAGCGGCCAAGTCTCCAAGGCTTCCATATGACTATCCCTGCAAGTTTGTTCAGCCGATTCGACACCTAGCCAATCGACCCTTAAGATCCCATAGATGTCCCACATCTGTTGCCGATGAAATACGACGCTCGTAAAATGAATGCAAGTCTTAGTAGGACTCTTAATGTCCAGTCTCAAGGTCCTTGGCTTGGAACATTTTAGACCCAATCGTAAAGAATTGGTTTAGTGACCGCCATCCAATATGCAATCCAATCGTTGCACGGTTGTTAAGGTGGTCTGTGGGCATCTGTTGTGACGTCCAAGTGGTTCTTGACGTAATTTGTTAAGCACAACAGACACATATGTCAAAGACGAATACTTACCATATTCATCAAGTCAATATTGTTTAAATAAAGATTGCTTGAATGATTCTCAAAACCGCCAACCCAATTGGCTTTCGGTCACCAATTCCAACAATCTCCCACTTGACCTTAAAGTCAATTAATCATGTTTTCAGATTAAACTGGTAGTGAGCAATCTGCGATATCGACTAGGTCTTACGGGTCTACTTTTTATTTCTACTAATGTCCTGCGATCCAACCGCATGTTGCATCTTTCTATCATCCCTCCAAGCAGATGACGGTGTCTAAGATTTTTTCTTGAACTTGTGATGAGATCTCGGGCCTTTTACCTTGTGTCGTAGCCTGATTGTCATCCTCTAAGGTGACTATTGACGCGACTATGCTAGGTAGCACACCCATTAATTGGGCGTTGTTTTTCGCTCCTAACTATTTTCTAAAATTGCCAAACATTCAATTTTTCATGATATGGTTCCTTTTGAATTACCACAAGGAACCCTTCCAATGTTTCCACATTATTATAAATCTCGAATGTACGCTTGTTTTGAGATTAAATATTATTCATATGATCCTGGAAGCGTTATAGTTTTTCAAAATCAACTCTCCATTTATGTGCCTCAAGGGATCTTCCTCAATTCTTATTCAGGTATTAAAAATAGCCCCTCAATAGCTATTTGTTGTCTCGTCGGTGCACACTCGATATCCGTTGTTATGCTCAAAAAGCATAAGTAACATTGGGTTCAGTGCACCGAACAACATTCCATGCTGCTTACAGCAAAGACGTAGGGGATGTCAAACATCTAAGCTCGTCATCAGTCTACCACAATTGAATCTTGGACAACTTATCCCTACATAGGAATCCAATTTCTATTATGGAGAATTTTATGAACAACGTTCATGTTTTAGACTTCCACAACATCTTTCTATCATTCCAAATGATCCAAGACGTTTTAACATCTAAAACACTTGGAACACAATTGAGCTCCCACTAACCTTTTACGTTATTATTGACCAAGTCATGTGCCTCATGATCCTGTCATAATAAGTATGTAGGACGTTCAAACCTAGTTTGAACTCCATAGCGGATTTTATAGCTCCAAGCCATTTATCCAAACAATGTCCTACATCGCTTCTTCTTGTTTGGTTTCAAAAACTCCATAATTAGCAGTGGGCTAGCTCATGCATGCCATACTCTGTAAGTTATGTTCTTGACCATCTATTTGGTCATTTGTTTTGAGCATCCATAATCCAATTATGTAGTATGACAATTTAATAACTCAGCAAACTCAAGAGAATCTTTTATTGATCAAGCTTGCAGTCTAATTTATTGATCAAGATTCACATTGAGGTTATCGAGCTCTTCCACAAGGGATAGTATCTCAACCCCATATTTATGTACAGACAACCCTTAGTCTTCTTGGCTTCAAAAATACTTCCGTTGTGGCATATCCAATATGCCAGTTCAACGCCGCATAAAATGATTTATGTGGAGCATTTATTGAACCAACAACGTCCAGCATGTCATACCGGTAATGAATGACAGAAGCTGGTATGACGTTGTGGACCTTGTGATTGTCCTTATGCCTTAATCCCAAACATCAAATGTTCCTTAAGCAAGGTCTCCTTTCGCAAATCTGATGGAAGGGCTTTTCCATGACACAACCCTAGGTTCAAAAACCAAGGACAATCCTCTGATTTTCGCAGTTAATTTTAATCAATAGTGTTCCATTTAAATAAATCTCAAAATAAAAAATAATTAAAAAAATGGTATCATAGACATGCATTCTAAATGATTAGCAAAAACAATAGGTAGATTATAGCAATATTGAGCTGAGCTAAGGCTCAGTCATTAGTTGTTAACTTGTCCTACTATTTCTACAAAATCCCACCACCCTCAACTGGGGTTCCAAAAAATTCTTTCCTAGTGGGCTTGGGATCCACAAGCGAATTTGTCATGCCCTGCTTTTACGATTCACATGGCAAAAGCCTCGTGGGAGGTATCCAATACCATTCTCATCCCATTAGATTTTCAAGATCTTTTTCCTCACCTCTTCACATGATCCCAAGAATTCCAAGCGAATCATGCTACTCAGTGTTAAGCTCGACCCATCAACCAAATCAAACCTCAATTGTCGCCCCGACGACTCATGAGACAGGAAAACAATAAGTGTATTCCTTTGTTCATAACAATAATGTAGTTTGCCTACTATTCCAAATGTACCACGACTCGTGAGACCACATTTAGATAGTAGTAGCTTCCTTATGATATTGTTATGGATGGAAGGGGTGGACAGATTGAAATGCCATTTCGATCCAAGTCCATTTATGGGCTTAATATTTGTTTAGTGTTGGGCTCAACCCATCAAATTACACCTCAACTGTCGTCCCCCACGACTCGTGAGACAAAGAAACATTGAGCGTGTTCCTTTGTTGACAATAATGGTACAGCTTACCTCTAGTCCAAATATGCCACGACTCATAAGACCACACTTGGGTAGTGGCAGCTTCCTCACTATATTAACCATGGACAAATCAAACCATTTTTTATCCAAGTCCATTTATGAGCCCTAACACTTCAACTTGGTCCAACCAAATGAAAGTTAATTGTGAGTAGTTTGACTTAGATCTCATCACATATAAAACATTGCATGCATACATATCAATAATAAAGCATTAAATAAATGCATCGCATTCATTGAAACCTTGCACACCTCTGTTGGATGATCACGAGCCCAACCTAAGCGACCCACTAAGCCCGCAGTGAGTCTATAGTATGTTAAAGGTAGCTCTACGCGATTAGAAAGTAATATTACTCATGAACATATAGATGGGCCTTGTGATATCTCCATTGGCCGCCTTCTCCATGGGCCTCCTCCTTCGTCGGCCTTCTTCTCCATGGACCTTCTTCTCCATGGGCTTGCTTAAAATAAAAATCTCACCAAAAAAATCCTATACTACTCTCATTAAAATTTAAAAGAAACCCCGATCAGAAGTCGGGGGAGTACATTAGGAGGGAGATAGCAAGTCTTATTATTCCAAGGCTGAAAACGAGGAGGAGGGAGAAGATAAAATCACAAGAGCATACGAGCCCACCCAACAAAAATTAAAACACATACATCTGGTCTAGGGCTCCGTGGATATTCGCATTCATTCCAACACATAATAACAATTAATCATGCTAGACAAGAAATGAAAATTACAAAAATATCGCGATATCCAATATCACGACAAACAATTATATGCAAAAAAACAAAAGTTTAAAATTTGCAACTGAAATGGTTGATCAAGCCTCATGCATCCAATGCACACAAATAAACTAAATTAATTAATTAAGTCTCGTGCATCCAATGCACACAATTAAAGCAAATTAATTAAAACAATTTAATTCTAGAAAACATTTAATTTTCTCCAAAATTAAATCAGTAATAATTAATATTTTTAAAAAATATGCAGAAATTGAAAAATCTAGTTTTTTGGAAAAGCGGTGTAAAACAATACAACCGTCAGTAGCAGCAGTAGCGCAGCGGCCGCGGCCGCGAGCGCACGTTGGCTCCCCTGCCAGCATGCACGCGCTCGGTCGCGCTGCCTGCTCGCAGCGCTGTTGCACGCGCCCGCTATGCACTACCGGTCGGCAGTGTACTGCTACAATGCCAGTTTTTGTTTTTTTTTATTTTCGCACATTAAACTGAAATTAAAATAAGTATTTTATCAGAAAATTCAATTTTCATAAAATACTTAAATCATCTAAAATTTCAAAAATAAATTCTCACCCTGGACTAGGCGTTTATGATTAATACTTGAGATCGCGTTATGCCAAATTGTTCGACATAGGATCCTCTTCTTCTTATTCCATCAATGACTGTGGACACAGTTTTATAGAGCGTAGATGCATCTCAAGTGCATAGGAGATACCTTTGGACAGGGGACGAATCCTCTTTTTGGAACTCACCTTCCTCGCTACATACTTTGACTGCACTAGACAAGGCTTATGACGACCATGTCTGAGGCACGATCACCTCTAGGAAAAATCTAAAATACAGTCATCGCATGCACGTGACTGCCGTGATTACTCAAGTTTGAGGACTACTCCCGTACTATCGGAACAGAGGACTCAAGTCATACCAATCAAGCCTCCAAGGCCTCCATATGACAATTCCCGCGAGTCAGCTCAGTCGATTCGATACCTAGTTAATCGACCCATTAAGATCGCATAGACATTCCACGCCTATCGCTGATGAATTACGGTACTCGTTAAATGAATGCGACTCTTAATGCAAGTCTCAGTAGGACTCTCGATGCCCAACATTTAGGTCCTCGACTTGGAACATTTCAAACCCAACCCTAAATAGTTGGTTTCATGACCGTCATCCAATGCGTAGTCCAACTGTTCGACGGTTGTCAAAGTGGTCTGTGGGCATCTGTTGTGACGTCCAAGCAGTGCTTGACGTAATTTGATAAACACAACAGATACATGTGCCTGAAGACGAATACTTACCATATTCGTCGGGATAATATTGCTTAAATAAAGATTGCTTGAATGATTCTCAAAACCGCTAATCGAATTGGCTTTTGGTCACCTATTCCAACAAATATGGGGTTTAGAATTGGCGCATGAGGCGGGTGCAAAGGAATTAGATGTATGCACAGATTCCCAACTAGTAGCAATTCAGATTGAGGGTGCGTATGAAACGAGAGAATGGACTATGGTGTAGTATTTGAAAAAAGTGAAGGAAATGATGGTAGAGTTTGATAAATGCGCGATTCAGCAAATTTTGAGGAATGAGAACGAAAGGGCTAATGCTTTGGAAAAGTTCGAAGCAATGACGTCTAGTGTCAAGAATGGAAAGGTCACGATAATGATAAGAGGGAGCCCCACAGTTGGAGAGGTTGCAAAAACTACAAGTAGTGGGAGAGGAAAGATCGTGGAAGGATGACATTATTAGTTACCTGATTCATAGAATCATCCCTAACGATCCAGCGTTGGCCAAACGAATAAGATTTAAAGCAGCTAGGTTCACAATGGTAGGTGACGAACTCTACAAAAGAACAATGGCCCATTGTTAAAGTGCCTGAGTGAGACAGGGCTTAGTATGTACTGAGAGAAGTGTACGAGGGAAGTTGCGGAAACCACATAGGTCGTAGGTCATTAGCACAAAAGATCGTTAGCAGTGATACTTTTTACCGACCTTGGTAAAAGATGCAATGGAATTCGCAACAAAGTGCAAAAGCTGTCAATGGTACGTAACTTTGATACACACACCAGCGACCCTGACGGAACCAATTATGATCGCATGCCCTTTTGATCAGTGGGGGATCGATATTTTAGGGTCATTCCCTCCAGCACCAGCACAAAAGAAGTCTATAATTGTGGCGGTTGAGATCTTTCAGCATACTAGTCGTACATATGACATACTTGCTACGATTGTAGTTGAGGAGATTAGACATGTCATACTTAGACATACCCTCCCCTCAGTAGTTAGTATACGTGCTCTTTACCGACTTTGGAGGATCCCTTGGTTTGACGAGGCCTCGACTGCTTGAACCATGTTATTGTATTTCTCTTTTTATATATTTATGCAATTTACCTTTACCGAAAAATTATGGTGGTCGAGTACTTTTCAAAGTGGGTAGAAGCAAAGGCCTTAGCAAAAATATTGGAGAAAGAGGTCATAAATTTCATATAAAAAATATAATCTAAAGATTCGATTTTCCAAGGGTGTTGATCTCAGATAATGGCACCCAATTCCAAGGAAAAAAGATCATGACTTCGTGCAAAAAGTTGAAAATTCAGAAAATTTTACAGCAGTCGGGAATCCACAAGGGAATGAACAAATGGAGGTGACAAATCGCACATTAGTCATGCACCTTAAAACAAAGCATGAATGAGCTAAGCATTTGTGGGTTGAGGAAATGCCATGAGTGTTGTGGGCTTACCAAACGACCCCGAGGTCGATGACAGGTGAGATCCCTTTTTATCTAGTTTATGGAATTACAGCAATTATTGCTACAAAAATTGGAGAAAAGACCCAAGGATATCCCAGTACAATCCGACAAGCAATCAAGAAGAAAGGACAGCCAACCTCACAACGATTGAAGAGAAGAGAGATGGTTCATATGGAACGATCTTACACCATAAAGGCTTGATCATGAGAAGCTATAATCGAAAGATAAAACCAAGACATTTTCAGGTGGGGGATTTAGTTGTAAAAAAATTTGGAAATATCGACTCATATAGGCAAGCTAGATCCTAGATGGGAAGGGCCTCACAAAGTGGTTGAGATAAAAAAAAAATGGGAACTTACAAGCTCCAGGATATGGAAGAAAAGGATTTACCACGACCTTGGAATGTGCAAAACTTGAAGCAAGTCTATGCATGACCCAGTCGTGATGTGTGATCACTTGTAAAGAAATCAGGGGATTCTATTTTGATTTTTTGACTTTTTATTGATCTGAAAACGATCATGAATGTACAGAAAATTGCGATTTGTAGATCTTAAAAAGACCACCGATTAAGCTTGTGAAACGCAATAAGAACCTAAAAAAGGCAACTTCTTATATATGTTTGCAAAATGACATGGTATTAATCTGCAGTGGGTACGACTGATTGCTTCAGAAATGATTATTTGCCACAAGATAATCTAGAAACGATTTATATTAATAACGAATTTTGATCTAAAAAAGATCGTAATAATTAGATTTTGATTTGAAAAAGATAGCAATGATCAGAAGTTTTTTATTTGAAAAAGATCACAATGATCTAGATTTCGTTCTGAAAAGATTGCAATAATCATAAGATCTTGATTTGAAAAAGATCGTAATATTTAGATTTCAATCTAAAAAAGATTGCAATAATCTGAAGATATTGATCAAAAAAAGATCGCAATAATTAGAAGATTTTGAACTGAAGAAGATTGAAATAATTAGATTTCTCTGAAAAAGATCGCAATGATCAAAGGATTTTGATCTGAAAATAAGAGCAATAATCATAAAATTTTTAATCTGAAAAGATCTTGTAGATCAAAGGATTTCGATTTGAAAAAGATCGTATAAAGATCTGGACAATTTCGACCGGGAAAAGGATTACACTAATCGAAAATTTAGAACAGAATATGAATGAGGAAATCTGAATATTTTGTCCACGAAGTTGCTGCATCAAAAAGATCAAAAGACCATCTACCTAGCATATTCTTTAAATCTTCCATAGAGGATCTTTTTATCTTACAAAAGGAATAGTTCAAAAGCTATCCTAGACAAAAATTTACAAGACTATAGGCATCAGAATTAACCATGTTCTCTACCTCCTCTATTAGCCCTGCAAATTCATCCTCTTTCGAGTAGTAGGGGTTTCTTCTTCGGGGTAAGGTTCAAGGTCGCCGTCAAGAACTGGATTGAGGTAACCCAGATCAAAACCATCCATAAAACCATGTACTCTTGTGGACTCTCAATAATCCCCTCGAGCCTACCAGCGGCTCGCCCTACAGAGAACCCCTCATCTTTCACCTTCTTGAAGGCATCAGCTTTCACCTTCCCGGTCTCAGCAGCAGATCGTGCCAGTTGGCCCTCAAGTCTGAAATTAGCTTCTAGGGTCGCCCGGCGATCTTCAAGCTCTTTCTCGCAGGATGCGGAGTCGGTTATCTTCTTTTTAAGATCACGAATCTTACAGTCAGATAGGATCTGTTTCCGAAAGAAATCAGTACACTTTTAGGGAGAGACTGGGACTGAAAACAACAACCTATAGAGCAAATAAAATCAATACGTGAAAGAAAAACTTAATATGAGAAAGGAGAAAATGAAGGTCACCTACATGGGAACATTGACATGGTGTTCCTCGAGTCAAGTATGAGGAATCTTTATAAGTGCAAGGTAAACAGCAAGCATTATATAGTTCCCACGAATCCTGCCCGGCGTTAGTGTGCAATACCGAACTGTTATTTAGAATAGGCTAATCGGGAACTAACTTGTCACCTTCCATTTCCGCAGCTTGACTAGTAGGAGTTGTTAACTCTTCACGAGCCTCTTTCCACTAAGAAGTTAGCTCTTTTAGAAGATTGAGATTCTCCTCTTCTTCAGCACGAGCAACAGCCTCTTTCGCTAATCTTCTCTCAGATCGTGCTTTGCTACGCTTGCTAGACTTGGTGTAGTGCGAACTTCTGCTCCGATTCTTGTGCTTCCTTTCACTTCTTTAGGTCGCTGGGTCCTGCATCTGCACCCATGGCCTCAGGAGAATCGTCCTTAGTGGAATCTCTCACCCCTACGCTAATGGAAAGGTTCCTTTGGTGTACTCTTGAGCTCGCGCACAAGTGTTGGTACCATCACTAGCAACTTTAATTGGCATCGCGAAACTTGTGGATTTGGTTGCAAGATCAAGCTAATTTTCAAGGCTCGCAATCAGGAGTCACGAAGGTGTCTACCATGAAAGCAATCCGGGCGACCTGAGCGGAGAGAGTGCCTCGGAGAGCATGAAGCCTATTACCGATCCGAGAATTCATCACAATGTTGTTTGCAAAAGAGTGGAATTAGGAACTTTTCAACGGAAGCAGACTAAGGATGAGTAAATGTAGCATAATCACCTACGGAACCCCTAACTCGGATGGGTGCTAGAGTGAGACCGGCGAGCAATAAAACTTCTTCTTCTAGAAGTTTTTTAGCGGTGCATGGTTGTCCACTCAATTTTCCGTGAAGGATATGGGTGAGCTTTCCTACATCCTTGACATTAAGATCTATAGGATAGATCTAGAAGGATGTTGGGATTGACCTAATCCTCCTACATTAAGAAAGTCTTAAAGAGATTCAATATGGAGAACTCAAAATGAGGATTCCTTCCAATGAGGCATCGAATTAAGTTGTGCAACAAACGTTTTCCAAGACTGATGAGGAACTTAAGTGGATGTCGAATATCCCCTATGATTCAGCTTGGGCAGTATTCAGTATGTTGTCCAATACATTAGGCCCAATGTCGCATATGCTTTGAGCCTAACTAGCAAATATCAGGCGTGTGTTGGTGAAGCCCACTAGAGTGCGATCAAGACCATATTTAAGTACCTGAAAAGGATTAAAGATATGTATTGATCTACAATGGTGAGGAATTGATATTGGATGGCTACAGCGACGCTAGCTTCCAATAGGATGATGATGATGCCAAGTCCCAATCAGGCTTTGTATTCAAGTTGAATGGTGGTGTAGTTAATTGGAAGAGTTCCAAGCAAGCTACCACAGTTGATTCCACCACGGAAGCTGAATATGTAGCAGCTTCAAAAGTAGCTAAAGAAGAAGTTTGGATGAAAAACTACATCCAAGAGTTGCATGTGGTGCCTAACATTGCTGAACCAATAGTTATCTTCTACGATAACAACAGGGCAATAGCACAAGCAAAGGAACTGAGATCTCATCACCATTCCAAATACATTATTAGATGCTACCATCTTCTTAGAAGATGGTGAGCAGAGATGACGTACTGATAGACCAAGTCAACTCAGCAGAAAACACAGCAGATCCACTCACTAAACCGTGGTGCAAATTGATGATACTCAACATCTTGATAAGATGGATTTGAGGTCGATGGGTGATTGTCTTTAAATCAAGTGGGAGATTATTAGGATAGATGACCAAAAATCTAATTAGATTAGCTTGGATGTATTATATTCTGACAAATACTCGATATTATGTAATATTATTTTAAGTGAATAAAATGAGTGATCACTTATTTGGCATTTACTTTGTTGTGCTCATTCTGTATGTTTGCATCTGCTTGAACATCACGACAAAGCCCACAAACTATTTGGCAATCGTGCAGTTGGGTCGCGCATTGAATTGCAGTCATTAAATCAACTAGAGAGATTGGGTCTGAAATATTTCAAGTCGAGGACCTCGAGATTGACATTAAGAGTCCTATAGAGACTTGCACTAAGAGTCGCATTCAATTGATGAGTTCCGTGTTTCATCGGCGACAAACGTAAAACGTCTATGCAATCTTAGTGGGTTGATTGACTACGTGTCGGATCAACTAAACTGTCTCATGGGGATCGTTATATGGAAACCTTGGAGGTTTGGTCGGTATGACTTGAATCCCCGACTCCAATAGTATAAGAGTAGTCCTCAGACTTGAGGAATCATGGGAATAACGTGCGTACGATGATTGTATCTTAGATATGTGTGAGAGGTGATTGTGTCGTAAACATAATCATAAGCATTGTCCAGCGCAACCGAAGTATGTAGCGAGGATGGTGAGTTCCAAGAAGATGACCCATCCCCTATTAGTATAAGATAGAGATATCTCTTATTCACTTGGAGATGCGCTCACGCCTTACGAACTTGTGGCCACAGTGGTTGATCGAATAGGAAAAGAGGTTCCTATGTCGATCAATTAAACATAACATGGTCTCAAGTATCAAGGCATAGATGCCTAATCCAAAATGGGAACCGACACTAAATTCCATGCCATAGACTAAGGTTGGGAGCGGTAGATGGAAAGACCAAACCCGTATGGATTCGAGAGCCTACATATTCACACGGACATTCACCTAGTCTCTAACCCCATGGACCATTGCTAGATGGCCACCCATGGTGACGGGCTTTCTTGATTAAGGGTTAATCAAGAATAATTAATTAAATTAGATTTAATTAATAATAGTATTAGACACTAGCCCAAGTCTAGCTGAAAGGTGAAACTAAAGATTCACACACAAATCACCACGAAAGAACAAGGAATTAATTTAGAATTAATTCCGTAAGTAATTGCACTACACTACAAAGAAATTATTTTATTGGAACGACTTTTTCATTTTTAATGGATTTTGTGACAGAAAGGCCTATCGCAGCTAAACGAGGCATTACAAAGTATTTGTAACAGCTTGGCAAAAAATCGTTACAATTTGTAACGGTCTTTCTGACTGTTGTCTGTAGCCGTTACAAACTTTGTGACATGAAAAAAAATAATTTGGAACAATTTTTGTTATAGCTTAATTGATTTGATATAATCATTATTTTAATGGCCTTTGTTTAAGTGTGATTTTGCCAGATATTTTAAACAATTTTTGTAATACTCATTCTAACTATCTTTGTATTATATTTTTATCTGTTTTTGCCACTGCTTTTGTAACAGTTTTTGAAATGATCTATTTTCTAATAAGTAACTGTTTCTTGGCACATTTTTTGTAACAGCATGATGATTTGATTTTCTATTGCTGTATTACAAAACTCGTTATAAATGTAGTTACAAAAATTACTATTTTTAATAAATTTTAATATTTATTTTATTTAATATATTTGAAAATTTATTTTATATAATATATTTAAAATATATTTTATTTAATATATTTTAATATTTACTTTATTTAATATATTCTAATATTTGTTTTTTTAAAATTAAGTAAATAAATAAAAAAAATTAAATGAAATTACTAGTATACGTTAAACTACTTACCATCTTTCGCTTGTGCGCCCCAACAGATAACAACCCCCGTAGTAGACAATCGCAGTTGCTTCTGGGTTGGCAGTTCGGTTGACCTTATTTTTGGTCGACTGTGTTTGGAATTCTAGGCTCGACTAGTATTTCAAGAGTTGGTGCCAGATCTCCTCGGCCAGTAATACTGGTCAAGCCAACTGGTTCTGTGCATCAGTGAACCGCTTCCACAGGAACTTCCCCTCCTGCAACTTGACGAGTTTGAACATCGACTCCTTGTTGCAATCCCAACAGTACGACATCTAAAAATTGAGAAAAATATATACAAATATTTTAATTTTAAAAATATAAACGTTACTTAAAATTAAATAATATTATTATTACCTTTAGTTTTTGGAACCAAAATACCTAGTGCTCCTGTGGGATTTGTGATATATTGGACCAGGGATGCGGATAATGCTCTTTGACCGCATTACTGATGGTCATGTTAAAATCACGATCCAACCTGAAAATAACAATTAAAATATTAAAATCAATTCAAAACTAAAAGAAAATATTAAATCAATTACTAAACTATTATACATACCTCGCACCCTGGAGGCTCATAAAACGCCTTCGGGCTACTGGAGGAAGTAGTGGCCTTGGTGGTGGTGGTGGTGATGGTGCATCCCACGGCCTCATCGGGCCTGTGTACTGCTGGTCCCCGCCGCCGCATCTGACCCCACTATGGGGCAGTCTGCAAGTATCGGCGGGGGCTAGGACACTCCCTACAAGAATGGGGCGGCCAGAGGTGCATTCGTTGGCCCATCCCGGGTAGGGCTGGGTGGGCCATGAGCTCATTTCGGGGGTGGCAGAGCACCGATCGTCATTATCTATTATTGAAAAAATTATTAAGATTAAAAACACATAACTGTATTTAATTTTTGATAAAATTATATTTTTTTTTAAAATTCATACTATTTGCATTACAGCCCAAATTTATCCTTAAAATTGTATTGGGGCCCTAATTTCTTCCTTAAAATAATTATAAAAATTTCAGTAAATTCCATTATTTTTCTAAAATTAGCATTAATTAATTATATAAAGTCCATTACTTAATTTCCTGACAACTGCATTTAATTAGATAAAGGTCCAAATATTTCCTACTAATTGCATTAAGTTCTAAATTACATTAAGGTCCAATTTTTTTCCGTCTAATACATAATTCTCCTAGAAATTGCATTTAGGTCCAAATTTTGCCTAATAATAACATTAATGACCAATTTTAGCCTAAAATGCATAATTTTACCTACAATTGTATTTAGGTCCAAATTTTGCATTAAATTACATTAAGGTCGAATTTCACCTAAAATTGCATTAAGGTACAATTTTTTTCGTCTAATGCATAAGTCTCCTAGAAATTGCATTTAAGTCCAAATTTTTCCATAAATTACTTTAACGTCCAAATTTTACCAAAAATTACATTAAGGTCCATTTTTTTCCTAAAAAATTACATTAAGGTCCAAACTTATGATCAATTTATATTATGTTATATTTTTTCCTATAAATTACATTCAGGTCCATGTTTTTTCTAAAATTACAAAAAATTAAAAAATCTAGAAATTATAAAAAATTTCTTAAAATTACAGAAAATAAAAATATTCCAGAACTTGCTGCGTAATTTCTGAATTTTATTAAAAATTCTATAATTTTAAAATAAATTTTAGAAACTTATGTTTAATTTCTGAATTTTTTTTAAACTACAGAATTTTAAAAAAAATAAAAAAATTATGCGTAATTTCGAAAAAAATTTAAAATTACAGAAATCCAAATTTCTTAAATTCTTTTAAAATAACAGAAAATGTTAAAAATTCCATAAAATAGGCAAAAATTTCAAATATTTATAGTAATTCACAAAAAAATCAGAAAATTTTTAAAATCATAGAAACGAAAAGTTACACAGTAATTCTACAAATACTACAAAAATTATACATAATTTTAAAATAAATCAAAGAAAGAATATAAAAATTAAAAATGGGAGATTTACCGAAGTTATTTAATTTTTTATTATAAAAAAATAAAATTATATTAATATAATTTTTTTAAATATATAAATAATAATATAACGAGTCATGATTTAAAATTAAAAAAAAATTTTTTTTTAACAACGTGCCCCAGTCGTGATTATGGGCAAAAAAAATTTTAAAGAAAAGCCCAAGTCACGACTTGGGCTTGTTTTTCTTTTTTTTTTTCATTTAATTAAATTTTGAATAATTAATTACATAATTTTGTTTAATTATATATAACTAACATATTAAAATTATAGTGGTATTAATTAATATATTAAAATTATAATTTTATTTAATTATACATAATTAATTAAAATTATATTAATTTAAAAAATTATAATTAAGTGTACAAATGTAATAATGTATAACTTTTCATACGGTTGTAAAAATACAATGAAGTATACAATTATTTTTGATAACTCGATACCGGCACATTGTGTAGAAGAATTTTCAAAATATTTTTATGAATTTTTTATCAATTTATCGTTACTATTTAATTTAATTAAACAACAATAAATTGAATTACGTATTTAATTAAATATAACAAATTTAATAATTTAATAAACCAACTATATCATTTTTATATCAAATGTGATATTTAATTGAGCATTAAAATAAATAGCCAAAATCATAAAATACTTCGGTTAAATAATACATCGGTCAATATAAACTATATTTAATAAAAGGACTAATTAAATAATATAATTTTATAAATTATTCACAACGAGATGGATTGGACGGAAACGTGTGCAAGGCAATAATTCCAATAAAGAAAATTCTTCTACACAATCAGATGTGCCGGTATCGAATTGTCAAGAATAATTGTATACTTTATTGTATTTTTTACAACTGTACAAAAAAATATACATATTATATTTGTACATTTAATTATAATTTTTTAAATTAATACAATTTTAATATTATAATTTTTGAAAGTTTAATATGTATATTATGTATAATTATAATTAAATAAAAAATTATGTTAATCACGACTTGGGCACGTTTTTAAAAAAAATATTTTTTTAATCGAGTCGTGATCTAAACCGCGACTCGTTATGTTATTATTAATATATATTATAATAAAATATCAAATAACTCGGTGGGGCAGGGCGTGGGGCCGAGAAATCAGCGGTGGGTCAGGGGCAGAGAGAGGTGGGGGAGGGGCGGCGTTTACAAGTGTTGTATATATATATATATATATAATTTTGGAATGGCCATGGCCATTCCAAAAGTCATGCCAAAGAGAGTCACAATATTTAAAAAAATCGTTACAAATTATATGGTGTAAGAAAGTTGTAGCAAAAACCGTTACAATATAATATAGGATGTTGTTTTGGTAAATCCCGTTACAAAAGCCGTTACAAACTCTGTCACAATTAGTTAATTAATTTTATTGAAGAAATTTAAAAAATAAAGATGTCGTTTTCAATGATTTAATGTTGTGAAAACGTATTATTGGATTGGAAGAATATAATTGAAATACATTAAAAAACAAAAAAATTATTTAACATTGATACATGTACGTAGAAAGCAATAAATTTGTATATTGATAAATGTTAGTATTACATTGATATGACTATCATCTTACAGTGTTGAATTGCATGGGTAATCGGGTCGCCAAAATTATGATCAAACAATCAAATATGATCACACTTACAAAAGAATCAATTCGGCCAAATTGTAGCCTTATTAGATATACGGATTCCAACATATCGTTCTTGAAATGTAATAGTGATCATTCAAGATGGAGTATTCAAATCAGACCGTCTGATTTGATTTGATGGTTACATACTTGTATATATTTAAATTTGATATGAATTGGGATACATCCGGTCTAAATGGTTCCAAGCCTTGGCATCGGATGGATGACACATTAAACCCTCCTTTGTCTGATGTGTGGAATGCCACGTCATGTACTTAGTAGTTGCCCTCGGAGAATACAACCTCTACAGACGGAGAGTAAGAAACAGGTACCTAAGGACGGTATACAAGGACTTCTTGCGGTGTGGGTCTCGCCCTCAGGTCGACTTATACCTAGCGTCCCCATAAAACTTGGAGTACTCCAAATCTACATCGTCCTTCCAGTACAACATGCAGTCATTCTTAGACGCATCAATCTTCTCAACAGGTAAATCCAAATCCTTTATCCACTTCTTAGTGCTATAGTAATCTCTATGCAGGGTTTGACCCAGGGGCACTATTTTATTAGCCCACTGGGATATCAATCATATGATCGCTTAGAAAATATGGCCTCACATTGATATCCACCAATCAGCAACAGTTGCCAATTGAGATTAGGTGCAACTGTGCCATAATGGTTAGTCGTCAACATGCAGTGCATTGTAAAAATCGTTTGGCAACCCTGACTTATAATCATAGGGGCCACCGCCATAATAATATGAAGAAGGACCGGCATCGACAGAGCAGGTCCTCGTACCATCATCAGGCACAGCATCATGAGAAGAAGAAAAATAACTCAGCCTGGTTGCATCAAAAGCCATGTGCTGCGCCCAATCCATATATTGTTCATCACCCCAATGTGAATAATTACCCTCTACATGGGTAATTGGAGTTTGCTCCTCAGGCACTAGAGGGTCAGTCACAGCGTCAAAGTACTCCTATTCCCTATTTCGCCATGAGAAGTTCAATTATAATGTTCTGGCATAAACCCTCGCATACACAAGTGATAACTAACATCGTATAGTGTTCTAAACTTTGTGTTTTTTCATTTTCGGTAAGGGCACCTAATTTTGTCTCCATCTACATATCCATGCTGACCCTTTGTCCATTTTATGAATGTCATAAGCCCATCCTCAAACTCCAGTGTCAGACCTGTCCTTCTTGGAAGGTTCTTATTATACATCCATCTTCCCAATTCTCTTAACATGTATCACTGTATTCACACATAAATATATATATATATATATCTAATTAATTTTTTAATTTCACAACCTACATATTAATAAATATTATCATACTACGTACACTATTTAGGAGAATGCATATAATTAACATGATATAAGATTAATAAAAAATTATAAAACTAAAATAAGTAAACTACAAATAATTTGGTTGAACACAATAAAGTATTAAATTAGTCTTTGTTATCTGATCAACCAACTTAAATGATGAGCAACACTAGTTGACGATCCAAAATATAAGTAATAATTTACAAGCTAATCAAATTTATATACACGAAAAATTAGAATGTTGAGAGTGTGTGTGGTTAGTATAAAAGCTTTTACAATAAATGAAATGAAATGAAATGCATATATATAAGTTTATTTGTACGGCTTTTGTAACGGCCTTTGGAACGCCCACGATAGCCGTTGAGAACTAATCGTTAGAAAATGTAGCTGTTATTTTGTAACGGCTTTTGGAACGGCTCTTATAAAAAAAAAAGGTTCCTAATGTGATGGTTATTGTAACACCGTCTTTTCGTATGCTTAGCAATGGTTTTTGCCACTGACATTGTAACGGTTGATTATTTGACCAAATATTCATTACTAAAATAGATAACCGTTATAAAAATCATAGCAAAATAGTAACGGCCTATAAATTATAATGGTTTTAGGCACAGATAAAATTTGTAATGGTTTTTGTATCGATTTTGGCCGTTATAAAAAAATTCATTTTCATTATCCTCTCAATGACGTCAGCAAGACCACTCCATTACAAAGTCGTTGCAAAGACCGTGTGTATTGAAATGGCTATTTGGTTGTTCAGAAAATGCCGTCACAAATTCTACTTTTTTTAGTGTTACTTGCAAATTAGAGATCTATTGGATAGAAGGCCCAAGGATAAAATAATTGGATTAATTTATGTTTGGTTTGTCCTTATTATCTAATTAGTTGGACCTTATTAATTAATGAAGACAATGTGGATTTATGTATTTTAATTGGATTATATACATATTGGCTCAATTGGGTGGCTATTTATTGAAATTAGATTTTAATAAAAATTCATTGGCCTTGTATTTTTAGTCATAAAAATCGGCCAACACACCCCTAATTGAGAACATTGAAAAATTCTATGGAAGGAAATATTGACTTGTAAATTGCAATGTTGGAAACTGCAATTTCAGTGATATTCTTGATTTGGGATTACCTTGTAGATGGATAAATGTACCTAGAAATTTTTATGTACATCTATACAAGGCATATATATATATATATTATTTATAATATTATTGGGAATAATTTTATTACACAATTTCTTTTCTTCCCTAGTCTCTCTCTCTCTCTCTCTCTCTCTCTCTCTCTCTCTCTCTCTCCAATTCTTGGAGTAGTTTTCTCTTTCTTCTAGCAAAGAAAGCATTAAGATTCTAGTACCAGTGTGTTGTGGAATAGTTAGAGGGTTCTTGCGTTGGAGCCTCATGTGAACATTTAAAGTAGTTGGATTCAGACAAAAGGTAAATTTCATCCCTTGGTTCCTTTTTTTTTTATTTCTTTACCTTGTTACCTCAGCCCCATCTATGTAATTATTTCATGTTTATTTTACATCAAACACCCGGGAACTCCAAGGGTACACCCTTTGGACTCATTGTTTTGTACTTTAATTTTTATTATTGTATGCATACATTACTGCTTTCGCTCGCACAATCCCTGGCCAATCCACTCGATCTTCCAGTATATTGGCTACAGGGATGGCTAATGGAAGACGGAAGCCAACCTCAAAATGTAAAAGAGAAAAAGGGCAAAATCCTTAAGGAGGATGATGCATGCGGTCAAAAGACCCAGGAAATATCATTTCATAAACTTGGGGAATGAAGTATCTCTCTTTGATATGATGAATAAGAATTTTTACTGTACTAGTAACACTCACCCAAGGACACTTATTTAACATTTCTTCATATTTAACATGCGTAGGGATTTCCTCGTAAGTTGCTACTCTAAGGAGTGTTTACGTTTACTAACCCTAGAGGGACCTGCTATGCTAACAGGTTGAGGATCATCATGAATAACGACTACATTCCCATATTGAGGAGAGGTTGCAGACGACCCAAAAGAAGAGTCAGAACTAGAGTTGGAGTTATAGGAAGACATGAGTACCTTAGGGATGGTATTCGGGATCCGGATGTAGGCGAACTCTTGCGGAGAGCTCTGACAGCGTCTGTGGGAGTTTGAAATGACCCATATTTATAGAGGAAGAACAAGAAAAGGCGCACCAAGCGGATTCCACCAGATGCCGACACATGTATTAGAACCAACGGATGCGATGGCTCAGGCTAAGGGTAGCAATTGTTTGACTTTTCCTAGTGTAAATTCTTATGCTAAAAGAATTGAGGGAGTAATGATAGGGATACTACTCATTTATCAAGGAAAATGATAAAAATACCCTCATTTGGGGCAAAAATATGAAAAATACCATTGGATACGCGCACATAACTTCCGAGTCGGGGTGTTAGACTCGACCGACTCCGACAACCCAGCGCCCAGACCTGGAGAACGTGTCTGTCACATCATCACTCGATCTCTGACAACATTCTTTTAAGATGATGCCACGTGACCCACTCAGCACAGTACATTTGAGCCTATAAATACTCCTATTTCAAAACATTAATGGAATGTCACATTTATTGCTTTCAAGCTCATTAACTGCTTGAGATCATTTTCTCACATCTCGAACTCGATCTGACTTGAGTGTCGCAGGGTCTTAGTCGCGGATTCGATCAACAAGCCTCACGTTCTTGTTTTAT
>NC_026146.1:5867305-5897247 GCF_000512975.1 Sesamum indicum | reverse complement strand
CCTTCGTTGGGGAGATTACATCTTTCGACCCGAATCACCACTAAAAGACAACAATAAATTGAGAAGTAGTTGAGGGACAACATTCTGATTTTACATTATCTGTCATAAATATTCATAAATAGTATTATAAATACCCCTTTAGCTTTGTTAGAGAAATGGGAGTTGAAAGTGAAAGAACTTGTATTCTTACGAGATCATAAATGTCTTGTAAAGCCGAAATATAATGGGAAATATATATTCTTTCGAAACAATCAGACACACTTGATTGATTTCTCAATAATTTAATTTTCCTTCCTTTAGTTAGTACGTTATATAACTTAAATTTTACTATATTTAATTATTTAAATAAAATAAGAAAAAATAAAATTGAGAACTGATCAAAGTTGATAAAAACAAATTTACTTTAAATAAACATGAATAGAATAGATTGATCTAACTAGTTAATTAATGGGGCTATTCATGAAAGAAATAAATATAAATAAGGACATTTTAGACTATCCAAAATTATTTTATCAAAATTAGTTACTCCGAGGCCTTGAGGCCAATGTTTCCAAACTCGGACTGGTTCAACCGGTTCGATCTTGGACAAGTCATGCATCAGGTCTAGGTCATGGCCATAATATTGGTGCCAATCAATCCAGTACAGACTAGTCAAAATCAGGCAAATTCGGTCCCAAAACGTGGTCCAATTAATTTTTTATTTTTTAAAAAAATTAATAATATAATAAGATATATATTCCACTAAAAAATATAATGAAATATACAAAGAGAGAAGTAAATGTCAGAGAAAATAAATAGGCAAGTGCTTCATGGATATGTATACTATCACCATATTTATAGTGTAAATAGCTTAAGCTTGTCTCTTTTTCAATGTGGACAAATGAAAAAATGCATAATCTTGGCTTATAGTTTTTCAATATGGGACAATGTGTTTAATTTTAATAAAATTACATGAAATCCATAGATTAGGTTGAGAAAAAGAGAAGAAATATTTGCCCCATATTGAAAAATGATGGGAATTGATAAGTCTATAAGGTGTTGTGGGGGTGAGTTTTAAACACTCATATTTCTCTATCCCACATAGGAAGTTATTGATATAATAAACTCCTATTATATTAAGTTCAAGTCTAAACTTGAGTTTGAAGTGTTATGAAGACTAGAGCGAACACAGGGGTGTCCCCACGCGAGCCACCCGCTCGCCCCTCCCCGGCTCCGGCTCCGAGCTTCAAGCATTTGGGCGAATGTCTTAGTCTTAGGATATATCCTTTTTGCAACAAAATCATTTAATTACTTAAAAGTTTTTGCAAAAATTAATTTTAAAGATTAAATTTGATTTTCAAGTTTAAAACCTAAAATAAAATCATCAAAGCAAGCTGTTGTTATAGTTTTTGTTAGCCGTTTTTTGCCATTTTTCATCCCTAAATCGAAGGTTTTAATGGCTAAATTTATGTGCCGCATTAAAATATAGGTCTTGGCTATGCCTATATAAAACTAGCCATTTCTCATTTGCTAAAAACACACCAACACTACAAACTCACATCTCTAAGCTCTCTCTCTCTCTCTCTCTCTCTCTCTCTCTCTCTCTCTCTCTCTCTCTCTCTCTCGCCTCTCTCTCTAATTTCAAATTTGAGCTCTTAAGTTTTTAAAATAAGCTTTTGAGTATTTGATCGAGGTGTTCTTCAGTATAGTGTTAAAATAGAAATAACTGCAACTGTATTATTTTGGGAGAAATTACATTGTACCCAGTGTACCACTGATACGAGACATATATTTTCTTCAAAGGAAGCAGTGAATTGTGTGATTCTGTTAATTCTTACAATTATCATTGACCTGAGAATTGATACAATTCTCGTGGTAAGTTTACTATTTAATTTTCTTCTTGTAAATTCTAACTATGATATATTATTTGTTCCAACATAGCTTTTATTACTTTTGATTTGTAAATTCGAATTGTTATATTTCAAAACATTATTTCATTAGATGAAACTAAAATTTTTCCAACATTCTTGAGAAAATATACAGGTTTTGAAAAATTGGATTTTTTTGGAATGTCTTAAATAGTTTTGTAAACGTTGTTTTGAGAATTCATATTTTTATTAAAATTATTTGAACTCTATTTTCAGTTTCCAAAATAATTAAGAATGGCCAAGCCTATTTCTGTTGCAATTCCGATCGCACCGAAGGTTGACTCGACCGGTCTGCTAAACAAGTTTTCCGACCAATTTTTCAAACATTGGCAACAGCGAATGAAAATTTTGATTAATGATGAAAGGACTTTTAACAATGATTCAGGTGACCAGACCTGAACTAACCGATACCAATCCTAAAATTGCTAACATAGCATAGTGGACAGAGAGGGATCAAATAAGCCGAGGAGCGATTTTGTCATCTATGTCAAATACACTCTTCAACGTCTATTGTTCCCAACTCTTATATTGCTATATCTCTGTGGGATGAGTTGGACCGAAAATATAATACTAAAGTGCAAAGGCTCGAAATGTATTCTGTTTCTAAGTTTGTGCACCATCAAATTGTTGAGGACAAGTCTATAGCTGAACAAACTCATGAGATTATCAACCTTGAGCATGCTCTGGCTGATGCTGAGATGAAACTTTCTGAGAAGTTTCTAGTTATGTCCGTAGTGGACAAATTTCCCAAATCCTAGAAAAGTTTTGGCACGACACTCAATCATCAGAAAGGGAGACTATCTCTAAATGATCTTATGATCTCTATAAGCATTCAGGAGGAGCGTAGAAATCAAACCCATAAGATGCCAATGAGCATCAACTCAGCGCTAATCTAATAGTGGGGAAAAGTGAATAGAGTAAACTCACACTCAAAAGCCATTAATAAAGGCAAGACCACCAAAAATAAGAAACTAAAAGTAAACAAACTATGTTGGGACTGTGGGTAGGTTGGGCATTGCCAAAGCTTTGTCCTAACTAAAAGACCAAGACTGGGCAGGCAATTGTCAATATGGTTGTATGTGGTTCTAGCGATGCTAGCACCTTAGGAGCAACTGAAGGGTATGTATCTGTACAACCCTGAACTCTTGGCTATTTATGAACCTTGTGATTGGTTGATTGACACTGGAGTGAATATGCATGTTTGTGCTGATACATCTCTCTTAGTATCTTATTAGGCCATCAGTGGAAGGACAATAAGCATGGGAAACTCCAGTATCGCTGAACTCCTTAGGATATGAAGCATGGACTTGAAATTCTCTGTAGGGCGCATTCTGTTGTTGAAAAAAGTTCATCTTGTTCCCACTGTCAAAAGAAATAATATTAGTGGTTCTGTAATAGTTAGGGAGGGATATGAATTAGCTTTTAAATTTAATAAAGTTGTAATTAAGCAATTTGGTATTTGTGTTAGTAAAGGTTATTTAGAAGATGGCTTGTTCAAAGTTCAAGTTGAGAATAATAACAAAAATGATGTTTTTGATTCTATTAGATTGAATGTTGAATCATCTACTTTGTGGCATAGTAGGTTAGGTCATTTAAATTTTAATTCAATCAAACGAATGATGAATTTGAATTTAATTTCTAGACAAAATGTTGAACGAAGTCACAAATGACAAGTTTGTGTAAAAGCTAAACAAGTTAGGAAACCCTCTCAGTCAGTTGAAAGGATTCAAACATACTTGATTTAGTCCACACAAATATTTGTGAGTTCAATAGGGTTTTGACCAGGGACCACAAATATTATTTTACAACTTTTATAGATGATTGCATTAAATACTCTTATTTTTTCTCATGAAAAATAAGGATGAAGCCTTAGAAAAAATTTTGTTGTTAAAAATGAAGCAGAAACCCAAACTGATAAGAAACTTAAATGACTAAGGTCTAATAAAAGAGGAGAATATGAGTTGAGTAAGTTTAATGAATATATTGTCAAACTTTTGGCATTATTCATGAAGAGACTCCTCCATATCCCTCTTCATCTAATGGAGTAGTTGAACGAAATAATAGAACATTTAAAGATATGATTAACAGTCTCCTACTAACCTTTGGGATACCAAAGTATTTGTGGGGAGAGGGTTTGAATACGGCTTGCAATATTCTGAAAAAAGTCCCTCTGAAACACAATGCGAGTACTCCTTTCGAGTTGTGGAAAGGTAGAAAACCACACAAAAGAAAGAAATTAGGCCCTAAGACTGTGGATGTTGTGTTCTTGTGCTATGTGGAGACAAGTTATGCCTTGAGATTTCAGGTTATTAGATCAGAAATTCCAGGCATTGAGATCAACACAATAGTCGAATTTCATGATGCTATCTTCCTAGAAGATATATTTCCTATGAAAACAGGAATACCTTCAAGTGTTTCACTTGATGATTCACTTCCCTCCACATCTATTTCTAAACATGTGGAAAAGATGTTAAATAGGTTAATCCTGGTAGTACTAGTCTGACTCAGGAGTCAGATGAACTTAAACGGAGTAAGAGAGCTAGGGTTCTCAGGGATTCTAGAAGTGACTTTGTTACTTACAATATCGAGGATGATCCGATAACTTTCAAATATGCTATTCTTCGGAAGCTAAGTAGTGGAAAAAAGTTGTCAAAAGTGACATGGACTCCATTGTTTCTAACAGGACATGGGTGCTAGTTAATCTGCCTCTGGGGTGTAGCACTATTGGGTGTAAGTAGATTTTTTAGAAGAAATTGAAACTCAATGGAACGTTGATAAGTTTAAAGCTAGATTGGTGGCTAAAGGTTTTAAACAAAAAGAGGGAATAGACTATTTTAATACTTATTCTCCAATAGCTCGATTGACTACAATCTGGATCTTATAGCCTTTGCTTCAGTGTATAGTTTTCTAATTCACCAGATGGATGTGAAAACAGCCTCCTTGTATGGTGAACCCGAGTAGAAAATATACATGGATCAGCCTAAGGAATTTGTAGCTCATGGTAGAGAGCGCAAAGTTTGTAAACTTGTTAAGTCTCTCTATGGACTTAAACAAGCACCCAAACAGTGCATGAAAAGTTTGACAAAACTATCCTTCTATTTGACTTCACCGTAAATGAGAATGATAAGCGTATATACTGTAAAGTTAAAGGAGATAAAATAATTATTTTATGCCTGAATGTAGATGATATTCTTTTAATAGGATCCTGTCTATAAATTATAACCAAAACCAAGTCATTTTTAAAGAATAAGTTTGAGATGAAGGATTTGGGTGAGGTTGATGTAATTCTTGGCATCAAGTTAATTCGTTCAACTGATGGGATAGTCATTTCTCAATCTCACTATGTTGAGATGATAATTGAAGAATTTGGTTATCAGAAGAGTAGAATTGCAAAGACACCATATGATTCTTCTATAGCTTTTATATAAAAATGACAGTGGTGTTCCGGTTGCACAACTATGGTATTCAAAAATTATTGGGAGCTTACAGTATCTAGCAAATGGCACGAGACCAGATATATTCTTTTATGTCTCAAAGCTGGCTAGATACACTAGTTGTCCTAACAAAACCCATTGAGGTGCTTTTGGATATGGTACTAAGGTACTTGAAAGGAATGGTATCACTAGTCATATATTATGGCAGATTTCCTATTATTCTTGAGATATATAGTAATGCTAGTTGGATAGCCAAAAAATTCGAAAGTAACGGGCGTTCAGGATATATCTTTACCTTATGTGGGGGGGCATTCTCCTGGAAGTCTGCAAAATAGACTTTGATAAGCCAGTCTACTTTTGAAGTCGAGTTATGTGAGTTGGATACAACTGGTACCGAGGCAGAATTACTATTTGGGTTGTTATCACAGCTTCACGTTGTAAGCTAGCCTCTTCCACCTATTGTTGTACATTATGATGACCAAACCACAATTGCAATGTGAGGAGTCGTAAATACAACCAAAAGACCAAATGACACAACCAAATTAAACTGAAGTTTTAAAGGCATTAGTGTCTGACAGGGTAATTGGTATTGACTTTGTGAGAAAAAAGGACAATGTAGTTGATCATTTGACGAAAGAATTAGATCTGTCACAAGTATATAAATCTAGATTGGGGATGGGACTGAAAACCCATCAATGATGTAACTATGATGGCAACCCAATCTTCTAAGTGGAGATCCCATAAAGAAGGTTCAATTTGGTATTAACAAGTCGTAGGGTATATCAGAGCATCAAAATAGACTAATACTTTTTATGAGTTTGTCCCTGTAATTCTAAAGGGTGTTTGTACTACAAGTATAGTAAGGGTTTAACTCTGAATGTGGTCAAGTCTATTAGAAGAGATGTTAGCAGTGAAAGGATCGTGTGGTACGACCCTGGAACACGCAAACGGAAGCGGTCATGAAAAAGCATAGAATAATTAAAATTAAAGCGTAAAAAATAACAAATTCAAGGGGTGTACCCTTGGAGTCCCTGCGTTCCATGTAGTATGAAAATTAGACAACAACAAAAAAATAATCATACGAGGCTATGGTTGGGAAAAGAAAAGGAGAAGCATAAATGTAAAATCAAATTTTACCTCTTAAAATTTTAAGCTTCCAACTGAGCAACTTTGTCGAATTTGTCCACTCGAGATTCCAACATAGGAATCCTCCAAATATGATCCACTCCACAGCGGTGTAAACGAGGCCTTGATCCCTTTGCTAGAACAATTAAAATCAAAATCTCACCCTCAGTGAGAAGAAGGGGGCGAGCGAAAGCATGGATGATGAAGAGAATTTTTTTTTTTTTAATATATTGTTTAATGAGTTATTTCCTTAATAATTATAAACAATATATATTTATATACAGTAAAACCTCTATAAATTAATACTCTATAAATTAATAAACTCTCTAAAATAATAAAATCTCCCGGTCCTGACTTGGGCCTTTGTAAAAAAACATCAAATTCGATAAGATAATAAGATAATAATTTTTTGAAAAATTCCTTTATAAATATTAGGTCCCATTAAAACTCTAAATTAATAATTCATAAATATTATAATTATAAATATTATAGAAATTTATTAAAATATGAAGTCTATAATGCTTTACGCATTTGATCATTCATGGATGATTTTGCGATGCCTTTTAAATGAGAAGACATGAGTGGGTGTTATGAATTATTTTATTTTCATGTTGAGATTTATATAGTATATGTTTCATTCATTATGCATGAATATATTCAATTAGTTATAATAGTTATTTAAGTGCAACGAATTAATATAAACATGTATATTTAAGTAATTCCAATGAATTGATACATGCGTCTGTGAATATAATAGTTAATTGTATACAATGAATATATTTAATTAGTTACAAAGAATTGATTGATGCATGAATTTAATCAATAAAATATGTATGAATTCATTTATTTTCAATACATATGTACTAAATTTGTTGAATTTAAAAAGTCTCTCTTTTAATTAATAAAATATTAATTTATCGATAAATTAATATCTCTCTAAATTAATAAAATTTCATGGTCCCAAAATTATTAATTTATAGAGGTTTTACTGTACCTTGAATAGATACACAAGAATGTGGTAGATACACTCTATTATCTTTAAGGCAACTCTTCAATCCATTCCAAATAGAGAAGAGCCTAATTATGACCAAGCTAGCACTTTTCGAAAATACAATTATTTGGTCAACTTTCTCTCCATAAATTTTGCTAGTGGAACTCAATGAATGGGCCGATTTTATCTAAAATAAATTCAAGGCCTAATGAATTTTAATTAAATCCAATTTAGTAAAATCCATTTGATTGAGCCCACTAGGTATTTAATCCAATTAAATACTCAAGCCCAAATTATCTCTTGTTAATTAATGAAATCCAATTCATTAATTAAATAAAGACAAGTCCACATTAAATTAATCCGATTAATTCAAATTTGGGCCATCCATCCAATTGACCCCTATGTGTGAGTTATCCGATTACTTACACCTTAGGAAATTAATTTCAAATTAATTCCTTGTTCTTTCTCAATGATTTGTGTGTGAATCTTTAGGTTCACCTTTCAACTAGACATGGGCTAGTGTCCAACACTAACATTATTAAATCCAATTAATGAATCGCTCTTGATCAATCCTTCATCAAGAAGCCCAACTACCATAGATGGTCGTCTAGCAATGTTCCACGGCACTAGAGACTAGGTGAATATCCGTGTGAAAATTTAGGCTCTCGAGTCCACACGGGTAAGGTCTTTCCATCTATCATCTCGCGGTCTTAGTCTAGGGCATGGAATTAGGTGTCACTTCCCATCCTGGACTAGGCGTCAATGCTTAATACTTGAGACCGCGTTATGCCAATTTTCTCGACATAGAAATCTCTTTTTTCTATTCGATCAACCATTGTGGCCACAGGTTCATAAGGCTTGAATGCATCTCCGAGTGTATAGGAAATTCCTCTGTCACATACTGACAAGGGACTGATCCTATTCTTGGAACTCGTTGTCCTTGCTACATACCCTGACTGCACTGGACAAGGCTTATGATGATCATGTCTACGATACAATCACCTCTGGCACAGATCCAAAATACAGTGACCGTATGTATGTGACTACTGTGATTTTTCAAGTGTGAGGACTACTCTGACACTATTGGAGTCGGGGATTCGAGTCATACCGACAAAACCTCCAAACCTTCCATATGACGATCCCTGCGAGTTAGTCCAGTCAGTTGATCACCTTGTCAACTAACCCACTGAAATTGCATAGACGTCCAATGTTTGTCGCCGATGAAACGCGACACTCATCCAATGAATGTAATACCCAGTGCAAGTCTTAGTAGGACCCTCGATACCCAGTCTCGAGGTCCTCGACTTGGAAAACTTCAAACCAACCCTCGGAAGTTGGTTTCAGCCGCCATCAATGTGCAGCCCAACTACATGGGTTATTAAATGGTCTATGGGCATCTATTGTGACGTCAAAGTAGTGTTTCACGTAATTAGCAAGCACAACAAACACATGTACTAGAGATAAATACTTACCACATTTGTCTAGACAATATTACTTAAATAAAGATTGCTAGAATGGTTCCCAAAACCGCCAATCCAATTGGCTCTTTGGTCACCTATTCCAACAACCTCCCACTTGACCTTAAAGCCAATTACCCATATTTTCAAACTAGTCTGATCATGAGCAATCTACTATATCGGCTAGGTTTTACAGGTCTATTATGGTTTCTCGATGTTTTGCAGTCCAACTGCACGTCATAGCTTCCTACCATTGCTCCAAGCAAATGATGGTGTCTAAGAATTTTTCTTAGATTTGTGATGAGATCTTGGGCCTTTTACCTTGTGCCACAACCTAGCTGCCATCCTCCAAGGTGACCACTGGCGCCACTATGCCAGGTTGTACACCCAACAATCCGGTATAGTTTTTCAATCCTAACCACTTTCCAATACAACATCTAAAGTTGCCATACATTTAGCTTTAATGATGAAGCTTCTTATGGTATTCCGCTTGGAACCTTTCCAAATTTCTATATCATCATAAAGCTTGAATATACGCTCATTTTGAGATTAAACACGATTCATATGATGCTGGAAGCTATTGTCGCTATAGCCTTCCAAAATCAACTCTCCATTAATGTGCATCAAGAGCTCTTCTTTAATCCTTATTCAGGTATTAAAGATAGCTCTTCAACGGATATCTGTTACCTCATCGGTGCACACTCGATATCTATTTTTATGCTTAAAATTCATAAGCAATATTGGGCTTAGTGCGCTGAACAACATTCCTATGTCGCTTACAGCAAAGACATAGGGATGTCAAATATCTAAGCTCCTCATCAGTCTACCTCGACTGAATCTTGGATAGCTTATCCCTAGATAGGAATCCAATTCCTATATGAAGAATTATATGAACAATATTTGTGTTTTAAAGTTCCAAAATATCTTTCTATCATTCCAAATGATCAAGACGTGTTTAACATCTGAAATACTAGGAACACAATTGAGCTCCCACCGACCTTCTACCTTGTTCTTGACCGAGTCATGTACCTCATGAATTTGTCAAAACAAGTATTCCAGATTTAAGACGTTCAAACTTAGTTTGAATCCCATAGCGGATATTATGGCTCCAAGCTATTTATCCAGATCGACGTCTTACATCGCATTTTCTTATCCGGTTAGATTCAAAAACTCATACCTTTTAGGTAATTGGAGCTTTCTGATCGTCCTTTGGAGAACTGAAATATAGTCAGTGAAGATTTGATTACAAATGATGTTTGCATTATTCCATAATGAAGCTGGATAAATCACACTCCGAGTCTAATTTGCCTCCCACTAGTCCCTTGACATATGCAAGACCATTCCTCATACTCAAGACCCTTTGTAGGATACAGGCTTATTAATTCATATAAAAGATGGTGTCTGGATCACGGCCTTAAGAAAATGCCATGTTTTTCAATTTGACAATTTGTTTGAAAGTCCATATCAAGATGGACTAAGTAATTAAGTGAAACACCGAGTGAACCATGTCCAATCAAGGTTCAAGTTCTTTCTTATCCCAGACGGTTCAACATTGTCTCTTCAAGAAGAATTTCACTAAATGAGAATTCCATTCTCATTAAGATACTTCAAAAATTCCCACTAAATACACACCACCTCGATCCAATCGAAGGGTTTGTCTCCATAACCAATTTGGTTCTCCACTTCAAGGTGGTGTATCGCCCCCCACGACTTGTGAGATAGGAAAACAATAAGCATGTTTCTTTGTTCACAATAATGGTGTAGCTTGTCTCTATTCCAAATGTGTTACGACTCGTGAGACCACATTTGGTTAGCGGCAGCTTCCTCACCATATTATTGTGGATGGAAACCTTGGACAGATCAAGCCATTTTGATCCAAGTCCATTTTGGGCCCTAACACTTTAACTTCGTCTAACCGAGTGAGAGTTAAATTCGAGTGTTGATTGAGATCTCATCACATTAATATTTTGCATGCATAGATATCAAATATTTAATAGCACTTAAAAATGCATCGCATCCAAAAGAACCTAGTACACCCCTGTTGGATGATCACGAACCTAACCTATGCGACTTACTGAGCCCGCAGTGAGTCTAAGGTCTGTCTAGGGTGGCCCTATGCTATTACAAATGTAATTTATGCATTAACATACTAATGGGACTTGTAACTCCTCATTCGGCCTCCTTTCACCTTCAGCCTTCTTCTCCATGGGCTTGCTTTATAACAAAAATAAAATCCTCACCACAAAAATCCCGTGCTACTCTCATCACATCTAAAAAAAAACCCAATCAAAAATCTGGGGAGTACATAATTGGAGAGGAAAGTAAGCCTGATTATTCTAAGGCAGAAAGAGAGAGAAGGAGAGAGATAAAATAGCAGGGAACACTTAAATATAAACAAAATAAAATACATTCAAACGGTCAAAGGGCTTTGTGATCATCCATTGTCATCCAACTAACATAACAATCTAATAAAACATGCCAGACAAAAAGAAAACATCCCATTTATAATAAAAACCATAATATCCAATATCATAAAAAATAATTATATGTAGAAAATACAAGTTTAAAATTATAATTAAAAGGATGATTAAAATATCTGCATCCAATGCACATGAATAAACCATATTAATAAAGCAACTTAATTTTAGAAAAAAAAATCCAATTTAATTCAAAATTAATAATTTTTAGAAAATGTGTAGAAATCAAAAAATCTAATTTTCTGATAAACGGTAAAAGAACAGTGGAGCCGATCGCCGTCGGCCTGTAGCCGTCCACTAGCTCCCTTGCACGCACACGCGTGCAACGCCTACTGGCAGACTGCCCCACACGCACTAGCTCCCTTGCCAATATGCGCTCGTGTAGCACCTGTGCAATGTGCTTGCGCGTAGACAACTGCACGTGCGCTGGCTCCCTTACCAATGCGAGCACACGCACACACCAAGTAGCTTCGACTAGCAGTGCGTTGTTACAGTGACTTTTAAAAAAAAATTATTTCACACATTAAACTGAAAATAAAACCATGTATTTACAGAAAAATTCAATTTTTCTTAAATACTTAGATCATCCATTTAATCACAAAATTAAACAAGTTAATTTCTACAAATTATTACTAGGGGTGGGCAAGCGGGTCGGTTTAATCGGGTCCCGACCCGATCCAATCGGATTTGGGTAAAACGGGGCAGGTTTTTCGGATTTTTATGGCGGGTTCGGGTAAATCGAAACCCACCTATTTCTAATCGGATTGGGTTCGAGTTTTAAAACTCAACCCTATTAACCCAATTGGGTACCCGACTTTAAAAGGGGAAAAATGAGAGGGTTTACCATTTATGAAATGGTCCAGTTCTCCCTCACTCAGACTCTAGTTTTCCCTCTTCTTCTCATTTCTCACCCTTCCCAGCCAGTCAGCCACCACTCGCGAGTCGCCGTCGCACGCTCTTCACCCTTCCCCGCCAATCAGCCACCACTCATGAGTCGCCATCGTTGGTTGTTACTCTGTCTACACATCTTTTTCAAGATTCAATTTTGAACTGGGATTCCTTGAATCTTCATCTACAGCCTATAGGTAAGGTTTCTGTTTGTGTATTGTTGGTTTGAATTTGTGTTGTGTACATATCTTAGTAGTAAGTTTATTACTTGGGGTTGTAAAAATTATCTGCTCCATATTTTCAATTTTTGAAAAATGAATTCTTATCTGTAGCAGTGTTTTCTACAGTTCGTTTCAAGGCATTACGAGTTTTAGGCTTTTAGATAATGAGTTTCTGAACTAAGGTTGTCTCATCTATGGTGCTTCACTTCTGCGGCATGCTTGAGATTTAAGAAGGGTGATGCTATATTTCTGGAGTCGTTTTACTGTACAAAATTGCTAATTGACAAACTATTGTAGAGTTGTTTTGTGTTGATGATGGGAATACAAATTGACTGATACTTGATATATATTCCTGTTTCTTGAATGAGTAATGTCTATAAATTTTGATAGTTGATGAAATGGTGTGTTTGAACATCCTGGCAACTGGATCAAAGTTTAGAAGTGTGTTTGTTTTCATATCCCCTCAATTTTATAAATAGAAGCTCAATGGAAACTATTTAATGTAACAATACAAACTGTCAGGATGTGTATGTATTAAGATCATTAAAAACTATTAACTGTGTGTATATTTTCATTTATTTTCTGTGTATATGTATTTGTGATTTTTAATCTGGTTCAATGCCTAAAGAATCTAGCTTGCTCATCATTCGGTCTGGTTAAAAGTATTCGTCCAACATTAGCTGACTTATTTTGCGATGGCTAAGCCAAAAATAATTGGGGTTTGGTTGCTGAAGCCCTGTGACTGTTCTTGTGTGGAAATGAGAGATAAAAAAGAGAGTGCAGATATTAGCATCCATGTAGAGCGAGTAGGAGTTCATGTAAACAATTCAAAAAGTAATGCAAGTTTTCAGTTGTAGCTTTTCCCTATGTTTTCTCATGTTTGGGGTTAGTTGTGCTTTAAATTACATCAACTGTTTGAGTATATATCTCAGATTCTCAGACATGATTTTATATATCCATAATTTTGAAGTGATTCTTAGACTATATTTTTGAAGTGGTTCTTAGACTATCTTGTGTCTTACATGTGGATGTTTTAATCTTGCATATGTGAAATTCTCAATCTCAATCTTCACCTACTGTAGACTTATCAGATATTCAAGATTGAGGCATAAATATGAACATGGTTCATAATCAGGTCAGTGGTGATCATGTTGATAATCTTGACTTTGATGTTGATAAGGGTATGGATATGTCAGAGGTTGAGGATGATATTCTACTTGATTCTAAGAAAAGAAAAAAGAGGATAGTGACTTCTAGATCACCTTGGTGGGATCATTTTCATAAATTTTACTGTTAAAAAGATAAAGTGTAAAAGACTAGATGCAAATATTGTAGTTGGGAAATCAAAGTCAATCCAAAAGTACATGGAACTAGACCTCTAAAGAACCAATTTGAATCCTGCAAGACTAAACCTCATGATGTTTCCACCAATCAGACGAGATTGTCTTTTCACTCAATTCGTTTAGGCTAAAAAGAGGACCCTCTTGTCAATTGGAGATTTGATCAAGAGAAAATTAGAGAGGCTTTGTCTTATATGTTGGTTGTAGATGAGCTCCCATTTAAAACGGTTGAGAATTCTGGATTTAGACATTTCATGTCGGTGGCTTGTCCAATGTTTACTATTCCATCAAGAAGGACAATAACAAAAGACATTTTCCATATGTATGTCAATGAAAGAGCAAAATTGAAGTCATTTATTAAAAATCATGCTCAAAGGGTTTAGATTACAATAGACACTTGGACATCTATTCAAAAAGTCAATTACATGTGTCTCACTGCTCATTTTATTGAAGATAATTGGAATTTACATAAGAGACTTTTGAACTTTTGTCCAATTATTGGACACAAAAGTGAAGAAGTTAGTAGAGGTGTTGAGAAATGTTGGCTTGAATGGGGTATTGATAGGATTTTTACGATTACTGTTTATAATGCATCTTCTAATGATGGAGCTATGGTTTACTTGAAAAAGAAACTTGAAAACTGGGGTCAAAATATTTTAGGTGGAAAATATGTGCACATGAGGTGTATGGCACATATAATCAACCTTGTGGTTCAAGATGGTTTGAAAGGGAAGGATGAGCATTAGGCAATATCTCGTATTAGAGTGGTAGTTAGGTACGTGAGAAACACTCTAGCTAGGTACAAAAAATTTCAAGAATGAGCTGAATTTATGGAAACAAAAAAGTTATTCTCTTGATGTACCTACCAGATGGAACTCTACCTACTTGATGTTAGAAGCTGCGATATGTTTTAAAAGGGCATTTGATGCTTATGAAGATATAGATCTTGCTTATAAAACTAATCTTTCAAAGAAATCATTTGATGGGGTTCCTATTGAATCCGACTGGGATAGGGCAAAGATGCATTGAAGTTTTTGAAGCACTTTTACAATCTCACATAGTGCATTTCCGGTTCTTCATATGTCGCATCTGATATTGTGTTTTATGAAATATGTGAAGTTGATTTGCTTCTTCAAAGATGGTTGAATAGTGATGATGTTGAATTAAGTGATATGGCAAGAAAACTTTGACAAGTATTGGGAATCAATTGAAAAGATGAATATGGTTTTGTATTTTGGTGTGATACTTGATCCACGTCACAAATTGGGGTTTGTAGAATTTTCCTTTGATAAATTATATGGTGGCATTGGACAAAGTGATGCGATGAAAGAGAGAGTACGGGATGGTCTTCATAAGTTGTTCAATTATTACAAGTTAAGATATGGACACACTCTTCAAAGAACTTTAGAAAGCCCGGGTTCATCTTCTAGTCGTGTTTCTTCATCTTCTTCCTCATTAAAGGAAATGTTTATGTATGATGAAGAGAACGAGACTCACAGGTTTTCTTTACAACAAGAGTACATGATTTACATGACAGGGGGAAAAGATCACATAAAATCAGAGTTAGAGAAGTATCTAAGTGAGGATGTCGAAGAGTATAGGAAAAAGTTTGATATATTAAAATGGTGGAAAGTGAACACTCAGAGGTTTTCGATTCTATCAAAGATGGCTCGAGATATATTGGCAGTTCCTATCTCGACTGTTGCTTCAGAGGCCGCATTTAGCACTGGTGATCGTGTTCTTGATGCATTTAGGAGCTCACTATCTCCTAAAATTGTTCAAGCTATTATTTGTTGCTCAAGATTGGATCCGTAAAGATTCAAAGCCAATAAGCATAGAAGAAGATTTAAGTGACATTGAAATGTTTGAGCAAGGTACTTTTTATTTTTTCTTTTGCTTTGTTGTATATTAAATTCTATATATTTTTATTTATATAAATCTCAATTCTTTTTTTTCGTTTGTTTTCTTGTAGAGCTGACAAAATTGGGAGTTGATTCAACCATAATTGATATTTGACTGGACTACTTTTGAGTTTGGACTATTTCACATGTAATTGTAAATTGATGATTAGAATATAATGACTTGATGGATTATTTTGTTCATGTTGTTTGCTAATGATGTTTGAAAAAATTGAATGTCTCTTGTGATGCTTTGCCATTGCAATTTATTTTATGAATAAAATTGCATTGCTTCATTAAAAAAATTATAATAAAAAAAAACTTGCATGAAATTATCCGAACCCGACTATTGGGTACCCGCCCTACTCGGGTTCATAACACTACCCGACAACTTAGGTACCCGACCCGACGGCCACCCCTAATTATTACCAATAAAGTAAGCAATTAAAATATGCTTTAAAAATCGTTAAAATATGTTAACATGCTTATTCACATTAAACTAATAGTCTTTACATCGAACGGGGCTCTGATACCACTTCAAAGGATCATGTGGTACAGCCTAGGAACACGCAAACGGAAGCGGTAGCAGAAATGCATACAATAATTAAATTTAAAGAGTAAAAAAAAACAACAAATTCAAGGGGTGTACCCTTGGAGTCCCTATAAGTTTGATGTAGTATGAAAATTAAACAACAATAAAGAAATAATCATACGAGGCTATGGTTGGGAAAATAAAAGGAGAACAATAAATGTAAAATTGAATTTTACTTCTTAAACTTTCAAACTTTCAATCGAGCAACTTTGTCGAATTTTTTCACTCGAGATTGCAGCATAGGAATCCTCCAAAGATGATCCACACCAGACCAGGATAAATGAGTCCTTGATCCTTTTGCTAGAAGGAATCAAGATCAAAATTTCACCCTTGATGAAAAGAGAGGGGGCGGCCGAAAGCATGGAGGAGGAAGAGGAATTTTTTATTTTGTTGTATTACGTAATGAATTATTACCTTAATAATTATACACAATATATATTTATATACCTTGAATAGATAAATAAGGGTGTCTATTATCTATAATGCACTTTTCAATACGTTCCAAATAGAGAAGAGTTTAATTATGACCAAGCTAGCACTTTCCAAAAATGCAATTCTTTGGTCAACTTTCTCTCCATCAATTTTGCTAGTGGCCTCAATGAGTGGGCCGATTTTGTCTAAGATAAATTCAAGACCCAATTAATTTTAATTAAATTCAATTTAATAAAATTCATTTGATTGAGCCCATTAGGTATTTAGTCCAACTAAATACTCAAGCACAAACTGTCTCTTATTAAAACGGTATCCAATTCGTTAATTAAATAAACACAAGTCCAATTAAGTCCAATAAAGACATGTCTGTGACACAATTACTTCTCGCACAAATCCAAGATGCAGTCATCGTGTGCACGTGACTATACTGATTCCTCAAGTTTGAGGACTACTCCCGTACTATTGGAGCCAGGGATTCAAGTCATACTGACCAAGCCTCCAAGGCTTCCATGTAGCGATCCCCGTGAGTCAGTTCAGTTAGTTGATCACCTTGTTAACTAACCCACTAAAATTGCATAGACGTCCAATGTATGTTGTCGATTAAATATGGCACTCATCCAATAAATGTAATACTCAATGCAAGTCTCAATAGGACTCTCGATGATCAGTCTCGAGGTCCTCAACTTGGAATATTTCAAACCAATCCTTTGAAGTTAGTTTCATAACCGATATCCAATGTGCAACCCAACTACATATGTTATTAAATGGTATATGGGCATCTGTTGTAACGTCAACGTAGTGCTTAATGTAATTGATTAGCACAACAGACACATGTACTAGAGACAAATACTACCATATTCGTCTGGACAATATTACTTAAATAAAGATTACTTGAATGGTTTCCAAAATTACCAATCTAATTGACTTTTTGGTCACATGTTCCAACAAGCAGTGCATCCATGGAGACGCCCAAATAAGTGAATGCAATTGTCTGGCCGCAACTAAGAAATTGGGTTACTCCTAAAAGCATGCATGAACAGGATCAGGGCACGTGGCCTAAGTATCAATCCTAAAGATCAACAAATAACATATCACAGCTACAAACACTATTTACAACAAGAAAAATCAAATAGTAAACTCACAATAAGAATTATAACGTAGCAATTGTTAGTCTAATGGTAATCATAAGAATTAATCGAATCGCAGAATTCACTACTTGCCTTGAAGAAAATATGTCCCATATCAGTAATGCACCGGATACAACGTAATTTTTCCTAGGATAAGATGATTGCAGTTCTTTTTAGTTATATCACTATACCGAAGAACACCTTGATAAATATTGAGAAGCTTGTTCTAAAAATTTAAGAGCTCAAATTTGAAAATTAGAGAGATAGACCGAGAGAGAGAGAGAGAGAGAGAGAGAGAGAGAGCTTAGAGATGTGAGTTTGTAATGTTGGTGTGTTTTTGGAAAATGAGAAACGGCTAGCATATGTAGACATCGCCAAGTCGTATATCTTAATGCAACACATAAATCCAGCCATTAAAACCTTCAATTTGAGGATGAAAAACGGTAAAAAACGACTAACAAAAACTGTAACAGCTTTGATGATTCTCATTTCAGGTTTTAAACTTGAAAATCTATAATTTAATCTTCAAAATTAATTTTTGCAAAAACTTTTAAGTTCTAAAAAATTAAATATTTTTGTTGTAAAAAGATATATCCTGAGGCATTCGCACAAACGCCCGACGCTCGAAGCCGGAGCAGGGGCAGGGCGGGCGGGCGACTCGCGTGTGGGACTTGGAGGAAAAGAAAAGTGAAAGGGGGAGGGGGAGGAAAAGAAAAGTGAAAGGGGGAGGGGGAGGAAAAGAATAATAGTTTTCCTTCAAGTTGTTTGGTATAATTAGAATGGGAGTAAATTTCAAATACTTCCCCTTGTTTTATACGGGAAAAACAGATTAAGAAGAAAATACTAATTTTTATAATTTTACTGAATAACCCTCTTTTCATTTTGTATTAGAAAATAAATGAATTAATATTATACTAATATAATTTTAGTATATCAAAAATTTAAAACCTTATTAATGAAAACGTTTATCAAACAAGAACAAGAATATTTTATTTTTAATAAAAATATTTATCAAAATGAGTATTGTTCGTTCATTCTATACTATTTAATTTAATTAGAATAAAAATTACTAATAATATTTTTGACTATCGAATTCGAATTCAAACATAAACCCTTTTTTTGGTACCAAAAATAACTTTATATATCATCTCCAGATGCACTGAAGAAGGCAATGCAAAGAACACACACATTTTCAGCGATTTTGTTATTTTTTCTCTAGCAATTATGTACAATATTGTTAGCGGGAAGGAGAAAAGAACTAGAGGAAAATTATATATAGATATATATGGATAATAGAGTAAATAAAAATAAAACTTATATTTTTTGTCTTTTTGGCCTTAAACTTCCACTTTTTCCCGTAATTTCGGACGGAAACAAAGTTGGACTCTAGAGGAATTTCATATACATCGAGTTTTGTTTTAGCTTCATCTCTTCCTCCGACCAAACACTTATACATTTATTTTACTTTCACTTTTTTTATACTCCTACTTTTCACCCCAACTAAACACACTCTCTATAAATATTGCTTAATTGCATTCATCATCTACTTATGTCTGTTTGGCATTTTAATCCTTAAAGTTAATTATAGTGTTAGGGTTGCAAAATTAATAGTCCTCTATTATAGTACATATTTTGCTGAAAAATTTAAAATTGATTTGAAAGACTCATGTGCCTTGCACATGTCGGTGGAAGACAAGCAACCGAGTTTAAATATTTAGGCCATATGTTTCCTAAAACATAAAAAATTAAAAATATACAAGACTATTTTGCAATCCTAACAATAAAATTTAAAGGGCTAAATGCCAGACAAACATAATTAGAAGATGAAAAATGCAATTAATCCAATAGTATAGATTATAGGTAATTGGTAAAAGATTTTCACAATATCATTTATGAGTGTGAATCTTGTCGTGTCTGAAAATTAAAATACAAGAAAATTATTTGATAGGTAAAAATGAGTACAATCTCTATCCAATCCTCTTATTCTTCTCTTCAAGAATGTATTTGACAAATTTAAAGGTAAAATCTCCTTGTAGATTTCCCTTTGACTTTGTTTGAACTTCTATAACGTTAATTCAAGGGCTCACGTCAGTAATCTCAAATTAAACGTTATAGTTTTGACTTGAGATTTGAGGAATTGGATGTGGATTTGCCACTTGGATCTTTTTGACAATATATTTGGATACTTATAACGTTATAATTTGTAGCTCCCTTTGACGAACAACTCGATCATCTTTTTGAATGCTTTTGAATATTTTTGAACTTGAGAAACTGCGTAAAAAGAATTATTTGTCCTTCGCTTGCTTGAGTCTTTATTTTCTATCTTTGTGTATTGAATGAGCTCTAAGAACCCCTTTATACAGACATCTAAGAGATAGAATTGTGATGTACTTGAACACCTTTTGCATTATCTCTTTATAATTTAATTTAAAGAGATAAAAATATTAAGTATTTGGCAAGACATGATTGGTCGTTTAATATTATCTCTTTAATATTTGTATGTTCTAAAGAGATAAATATTAAATTATTTATTTTAATTTAATTGGAGCGTACATGCAACTGCTCCACGTGACGCCATGTGATTGGCTCAACCGCAAGACATGATTTAACTGACCGAAATACTTTATTTTTTATACTTGTCGACTGTTGATTTGATAACTGAATATATACTAAAATATCAATTAAGTTAACTATTTACATTCAAATTAATATAATAACTTTTAATATATAAATAAAAAAATGTAATTAATATACTATTTTATACTTGTCATCATTGAATTTCAAATAAAAATTTACTTGTCTACATCATTAATTTTATCTATTTTTGCAATGCTCATTCAAGCAACAAACAACCTCATGGTAAAAGAATTCTTATGAAATAATTTGAGAAAAAAGTATTATACTTTCACTGTATATCTTTATAATTCCCTTCGCCCAACTAACCCTAAAGGGGAAACAACTAATAGTGGAGCGGCATTATTTTTTGAAAAAGGGAAATTAATTTGCAATTATAAATAATCCCCTTATGTATTAATTAGCACAATTTGCGTATTGAATATGAAGATCGTCTTTCAAACCAATCTTACATGTTTCGGTAATTACATTTACACCCCTCACCTATTGTTTTTCTATACAAACCATCCCTACTTTTTGAAAAATTACAGAAATCATCCTCAACACCCTTAAAATTAAAAAATACTCATGTTGACTAGATCAACCTTTAAAATAATTATTAAAAGGTGTAATTTTATATAAAGATTCAATAAAAAAAGGTTAATATAATAATCTATATTTAAATTAAAAATTAGTATAAATAATAAAAAAATATATGGTGTGATATTACTCATCTTTATAAATTTTATTTTCACATCACTTCTACCTTTTGATGATTACAAAAACACTCTAAGGGCATTTCTGTTTTTGAAAACTTATTTTAAAAATTGATCTAGTCAACAGGGATCTTTTTGGGTTTTAAAGGCTACGAGGGATAGTTTTTATCATTTTTCAAAAGATATGGATGGTTTATGTAAAAAAATAATAGGTGAGGGGCATAAATATAATTATCTCTAATTGTTTATTATCAATTTATGTCAAATGTGACCGGACCTGATTATATAAGTTTAATAGAAATAAAAATTAAATTATAGTGGAAAACAAGCAAAGAAAATGTGACAATCCATTATAGATGAGATAGTGCAAGATGATCAAACCATAAATATAACAATAATATAATATATTGGAATATCATTCTCAAATCATCATTTGATTTAATTATACAATAATGATGAAGGAAATGGAAGAAAGCTAAGACCGTAGGCATAATTATAAAGAGCACTATTCAATAATATGCTTAAGAAAACAGATGTGCAGGATTTAATTAAGCTAAAAAGTTAGGGTTTAATATTATAATCAAACTTGACGACTTGAAAATGGACACTAATTCCCATTTAATTATTAAAAGCATGAGATTGCGTCGAGATTATTGGGGCGACGATTAACTAAAATAAAAAACTAGAGATGTTTGGAATGACTAATATGGCTAGTTTAATATGTACGAAAATACGTTCACACAGGGTATGCACATGTTTGGATATTGTGTAGCAATGATTCTGAGATTGGGGGGTCCTCTATCCAACTTTTTGGTGTTGACTGCATTTTACCTCTTATGATATGTAAAATGAGCAAATATTCTTCTGTAAAAAAAGAATTAATAAATTATTTATATATTTCAAAAAATAAAGTCAATTATCTGTTATCAATGATTTAGATATGGGGTAATTTACTTTATTGTTCAAAATATAGGGGGTAATTTACTTTCTTTTTTATAATTTTTTTTTTTCATTTTTCATATCATATGAAGTAAATTGCATTTTTCCCAAATTTTCTCTTGCAAATTGGGAACAGAGTGAACATTTCACCAATTAGTAAAAGTGGAAGATAGGATCGAGTTAAGTAATACGACCACCCCCAGGCCGGATTACTTATCCGGCTCAATTTCACTTTATTCCCGAGCCCTGACGGGATGTTGTGGGACGTCATAGGTATATCCTATAAAGTAAACGAGGCTTAATGTTTTAGTGGATGGATTGAAGCATTCGATTTCCTATCCTGTACTATAATTTTGGGATTGGTTTGCATGATTAGCTACAAATAATGAGAGGGGGTGGGGGGGAGTTATTTTTGTGGATGGAACAAGTGGTTGATAGAACTTGATTGGATAATATATCGAGTGCTATGATAATTTAATAAGTTTTATATAATAGGAATAATTATATTCCTCTTTTTTGTAGTTTCATGTAATTATATGTAATTTTTTTGTGATTTGAGAAATTATATTTAAGATTTGCTTCTGCCTAACAAATAAGTTTTTCGATTGGTCAAAATTTACTAAATTTGTTAATATTAACAAAAATAAATAAATAAAAATTGATATTTACCCTTGATTGATTTATTACTGATTTATTGCAGGTCAAAACAATTTGTTTTGCACTAAATTACCCTTATAACGGTGAAAATATATCTCCTTGCATGCATTATGTGTGAAGACGTATGAGGATAAAATAGTCATAAAAAAATTCATTTGATCTGTAATAAGTCAGTGATAAGTCTATCGGGGTTAAATATTTCTTTTTGAATTTTTTTGTTAATATCAACAAATTCAATGAATTTTAACTAATAGAAAATTTATTTATTAGACAGAAGTAAACCTAGGGGTGACAACGAGTCGAGCTCAAGCTCGACTCCTATATGTTGAGCTCGAGCTCATACTGTTTTTTTTTTTAAAAAAAAATATTTTTTATTTATTATTGTTATTATTATTATTATTATTATAAATTATGAAAATCACCAATTTTTTACATAAGTTTATAAGTAATAAATAAATTATATAATGCATAATATATTATTGTTATTATTATTATTATTAGATTAAATCATGGGAATCACTAATTTTTTATCTAAATTTATAAGTAATAAAATAGATTGTATAACTTATACTATATTATAAATATACCAAAATATAGTATGAAATTTTAATTTATTATTATAAATATAAACTACTAATTAGTTTAGTAGTAATATAATTAGTAAATTGTACAAAAAAAAAATTATTCTAAACAGTTTAACGTTATTGAGAAAGTATCAATTATTTGAAATAATGCAATTGAAATACATAAAAATATTTTATAGTTGAAATTAATATATGTTCACAATTTATGAAATTTATATATTTATAAATATTAGTATAATATTGATGTAACTATAATCTTACATTGTTGAACAATATGGATTAATCGGGCCATCAAAATTCATATCAGACCGTTAGATATGATAAAACATACAGAAAAAATACATTTGGTAAAGTTTTAGACTTATTGGATGTACGGATGTCGAGATATCGTACTCGAAACATAAGAATAATCATTCAAGATGGTGTATCGTTGAATCAAACCATGTGATTTTAAATCATACCGTCTGATATGATCTAATGGACCCAGTCTTGTATATATTTAAATTTCATATGAATCGGGTGCCCGAATTTTAAGATATCGTAATTATTGATTAAACTTTATAATCTTATAACATATTAATTACTACTACCATGGCTCTGATACCATTACAACCAGGATCATCAGGCAGGGATAGGATAATTTTACAAGATAATGAATAACCGGCAGCCTTTCATAAAATTTATATCCAAATATAATACTCCAAACTGCCCCTAAAAATGCCTTCAACGCGGCTATGACCGGGGTCTTACCAGGAGCCATATATTTAGAACATAATTTTTATGTCAAGGCCAGTCATTATTATCCAACCTATAATTTTGATGAGTCCTAATTATTCATGATGCCAAATTCATGCTAGTGTAATTAACAGTTAGGAATCAACACATGAATCGGTTAGCCTATAAGGCTATCCATGAACAATAAAATAAAATAATAAATAAAATACAGAAATTAAAATAAAGCGAGTAAAAACTTACAGTAGTCCTTATGTAGCAGACTTCTTTTATTTCAATATATAGAATTACAATGAGAAAGGATCACTCAACACATGAGCAGAAGAGAAAGAGAGAAAACAAAAGAGAGGTTTCTTTTCAAGTTCTGCCCTTAACACTCTAAACACCTGTATTTATAGTATACAGGGGATCCTATTCTACAGGGGTCTAGCCCTACAAACTACAGTAGAAACCGTGTATTACACAGTATAAGACCGATATTTCTGGAAAAAGTGCTACAGTTACAATAATAATTGAACTAAAAGTCAAAAATGAATAGTAGAAAAGCCGAGATTCCCGGCCTCTTGTCTGTTTTGACGTCATTGATTACGTCATCTTATTAATTGCTTATTAATGCGTCATTTGACACTGATAATCATGCATTGATACCTTCTTTAATCAGATTTTCTCCCAGTTCTTGCCTGGTTTGAGGAAGATTCTTCCATATCCTTCTTATGAATTTTTTCTACCAAGGTTTCCTTGATAGCTTCAAAAATATCCTCAAATTCCACATCATTTGGATCTTGAGCATCTTGCATGAATTCGGATGCCATGGTTGAATCTGACTTGGTGGATTTATTATCCTCCCCAAAATGTGCCATAAGGTCCTTTTTCATCTCTTCCACATATGCAGCAACCATCTGCTCCTTAGTCAGAAATTCTGACTTCATTTTGAATTTCCTTGAGATATGATCGAAAGGAGATGGGGTAGCAATATCTTCTTTTTGATTTTCATAGACGCTAATTTTCGTCTGGAGGAGATCCATTGTCTCTTTTCCAAATATTTCCTTTGTATTAGGATCAGTTTTCATCATTTTATCCCAAAATTTAATATGGGATATTCTGTATAAGCAAGGAATTCCAGCCTCTGTCTGACCAATTTCTGGCGTCCATTTCCAGATCCAAGGTATTGAAAATTCAATGAAGAAGAAACATGAGGCTATTCCCTCTATGAACAGTTTAGCTTCTTGTTTCTTTATCAATTGTGGTGAAATATCCACCCATTTATCAAAAAAGAATTTTATTTTCTCAGGTAAAATATTTGGAGTGGGACCAAAATAGTAAAACCAGTGTATAAACCAGTGCGGTATATCAGTGTTATAAACATTGGCACAAACCTTTATAAACCAGGAATGTTTGTGCTTATCATTTTCATAATCTAATACCTTCATAAAGGCATCACAATAATCCCAGTAATTATATTTTACTGCTGATTTATTGATCAAAATTTCTTTATCTTTCATAGGAGAAATTCCCCAATCTTCCAAAGGTATAACCTTTTTTATAATCATTTTGCTAAAATTATAAATTTCTTTATTTGTGCTCGTAAAATGTGATATTTCACATGAGCCATTTTGAACAAGTATTTGTTCATAAAAATATCTGGACTTATAAGTCCTTGCTGGTAAGGATGAATTATCCAAATACCTTTGCATTAAAACCCATGGATCATTTTTCCATTTCAAATCTTTTTCTTCCAAAAGAAATATAATTTCTTTATGTTGGGTTTTTGAAAATCCAATATTATTGGATTCAGATTCTTCATCACCAATTATTTTGGCATACGAGGGACTATCATTCCCTTCAGTTTGAGATTGCTGACCTTTCTTATATTCCAAGAATGCCTGGTATTCAGGATCTTGTGATAAATCCATAGCTATGAGCTTTTGTTTTCCATTCTGAGATATAATCTCAGGTATTTTGCCTCGACCACCTCTTCCTCTATAAGAGGAAGTTCCCCGACCTCGGGAGTTCATGCCTGTCATTTATTAAAATATTCCCGGGTTAAGAAATCTGGAAGACTATTATCTTCTCCCTTTTTATAAAATATTTCAAAATCAAATGGGGCTAATTGAGCCTGCCATCTTGCAAACATTTGTTTAGAAACATCATGTTTAAAATCTTTTTGAAACATGAATTTGGCTGCTTTGCAGTCTGTCATAATCACAAATTTTTGATTATATAAATCATCTTGAAATTTCAAAACACATTTGACTATAGCTAGAATCTCTTTTGCTATAGTTGCATAATTTTTCTGAGAATCATTCCATTTTCCTGAGTGGAATCTAACCAAATATACTTATTTTGTTTCAGGATTTATTTGGGTTAATATTCCTCCAAACCCTATATCAGATGCATCAGTTTCTATGATCTTTTTCCAATCTGGATTACTTAACATTAAACAAGGAAGTGTTTTAATTTTAGATTTTATTCTTTTAACAGCTTCTGTATGAGCAATTGTCCATGGCTTAGGATTCTTTTTCAGTCTATCATATAAGATAGCCGTATCTTCTATTAAATTTTTATAATAAGGAGCAATATAATTTAGACTTCCTAAAAATCTTTGTAATTGAGTTTTATCAATTATTTCATTTGGAAATTTATCTGCAAAGTCAATACTTCTATTAATAGGAATAATACTTCCTTTTTCAATGATATGACCTAGAAATCTTATTCTTGTCTGGAATAATTCCATCCTTGACTTAGAGATTACCAAACCATTTTGTATAATTATACGTTTAAATATATTTAGATGTTTAAAAAACAATATATATAATAAAATAATAATTAAAATTGTTCAACCATCATCATCATCATCATTATTATTATTATTATTATTATTATTATTATTATTGTTGTTGTTGTTGTTGTTGTTGTTGTTATTATTATTATTATTATTATTATTATTTTTAGATTAATTCATAGGAATTACTAAATTTTGACATAAATTTATAAATAATAAAAAATCATAAGTGAATTACTTGTCAATTTAAAAAATGTATAATATAATACAAATATATATTAAAATATAACATAAAGTTTATAATATCATATTAAATAATAATTTTAATTATAAAAAATATTATAATTTACTAAGTTGTTGATTAAATTTATTTTTGTATAAAGATTAAATGTATAAATAACAGTACCATAATTTATTATTATCCAAAATAAAATGTATGATATTGATTAATAATTATAATATATGGTTAATTTTGATTATAAAATTGATCAAATATTAAATATATAAAAAATTCTAAAATAAAAATATATATAAAAAAATAAAAAAAATATTCACCAGCTCGCGACTGGCATAACTGAGATCGAGCTCTACTCGACCTCAAAATCGAGCCCTACTCGACCTCAAAATCGAGCCTCGCGAGCCGGCTCGACTCATCTGTCACCCCTAAGTAAACATCAGGGATACTTAATGTAATTTTCAAACTACATAAAATTTACGTGTAATTACACCAAATATCAAAAAAAGAGAATGTAATTATCCCTATATAATATTTACCGGAATGGATAATTTCATAGATTAAGAAATATGTAAAGTGTGTTGTTGTTTACATGGGAGGATAAAAAAATATGGAAAAAATAAAACTGCCCAAATTGCCCTTAACAACCCTGAATTCTTGTGTGCTGCAACTTAAGATTGTGGGGATTAGGTAGAGTTTACAACTTAAAAATTATCAGAAACAACCATGTAATTGGGGCAATGAAGCATTTTCAGCCCCCTCATTGGTGCTTATGCTCTAGTGAGAAATGCTGTTGCTGAAGCGCTGTGTGGAGTGTAGAGGAGTTTTTGGGCCCCTCCCCCTTATAGTCATAAGTTGTTGCTTTGAGCAAACATGGACCTTCTTCCACAATGTCAAGAATTTCATCATTTAATCTAGTCAGTTTAGTCAAAGCAAGCCATGCCTAGGAAGAAAGATTCAAATGTAAAGCTGCAATCTTTGATTACATCTTACTTGGAATTTGGAACGGAAGTTTGAGTTCTGTCAAGGGACAAAAGAGACATTTCACCTTATCAAATGAAAAGTGGGCTGGATTTTGTGTATTCGTTTAGGAGAACGGAATGCAATATGAGGCATTTTATCCAAGGCGTAGTTGCCCCTGGATTGGACCTGGGTCAGTAAATACAAAAGAAAATGGTTGATCCTTGAATTTAGGAAACTATCCCAAAAGGACTGTAAAGCTATAATTTTTACTTTTTAAAATTTCAATTATGTCCTCAAGCTTGATATTTATCCCAAAAGTTAAAAGCAAATAATAAGAGCATGCTTAATTTATCACAACAACAAATAATTTTTTTTGTGTATTTAGTTTTTGTTTAAGGTTTGATAGCATATAGTTATTTTTATATATAAATTGCTCTATGTTAAAATATTTAATGTACTTTTATTATGGGAAATTGTAATTTACCCTCCTGTATTAGTTAAAAATAGCAAAACACCTATATGAAAATATATTAGTAATTGACCCCCCTTAAAGTATAAAAAAGGAACAAAATACCCTTTTACGTCAGGCGGTGTGCAACAGGCACCGCATCTGCATTTTTGCTTAATTTTTTCTTATAAGATGACTTTTATGCCCTAAACATGAACAATCGGATGTTATTATATATATATATATCAAAAGTTGAGATTTGATAATCAAATCAATCACTTATATCTTTCCTGATTTAAATTAACGATTTATATTGATGTATAAATTTGGCTGGGATCTATTTATATTAGATCAATGATTCATATTTATGCGAGATATAAAATTAAATTTATAAATTATAAAAATAAAATTTTATAATAAATAAATTATAAAGTATATATAACCTATACATACATATATAATTAGTAAAAAAAGTTAAAAATGTTATTGTCAGACACCGATTAAAAGCAAAGGAGGTGGTGGTGAATAGGGGCGCAGCAGGGAGAAGGGGGGAAGAGAAGCGCAGCGGCGCGGGGGGAGGGGGAGGAAAGCCAGGAGCACTGATGGGGGGAGGAGCAACAGTGACTGAAAAATCTCAAGCAGCGCTGGGGGAGGGGGTAGGCGACGTTGGTGGGAGAGGACAGCTAGACGACACCGGCGATGGGGAAGGGTGGCGGCCGGCTGGGTGGGGGAGGAGAGAGAAATTAGCATTATATATTATATGTATATGCACATATATATATATATATATGATGAGGATATTATTAAAGCACGAAGTTCGAAGAGTATGGTCGCATGGTTGATCGCAAATTAGGGTGAACAGAAGACATTTAGAAGGTCGCACGGTGTGATCGTTGGGTCGTTTGTGACCCATTGTGGCTTGATGACGTCTCTATTGGTACAGGATAACTCGGGTCCGACCTGCAAATTGACCCGGACAGGTGCCATCTCTTTAAGCTGCTTAGTCATTGCATGCGTGGCCATGGAAACGACACCTGTCCAGTGATGGGTCCCAACTCTTCTCCTATAAATCCTCCAACTCACAAAGAGACAAGGTACTGGATATCCATATATTTCTCTCGCATATTTAGATCGCTGAAGTTTTCCTTCGATCTCTATCTTACTTAAGCATCGGAGTGTCGTCGTCGGGACGAACTCGACTAGCTTAATCTTTTTGTTTTATCTCCAGATAACAGATTCAGATTGGTAGCTTAGGGAGGTCGTGGTCGTTGATGACGACTAAGCTTGATCAACCCGGATCAGTTTGGTGCCGTCTATAGGAACGTTTGGAGATAAAATAAAACCCTGAACATGGAACATTCGGAGAAAAACATGCCTGGAATCG
>NC_026146.1:5784543-5867295 GCF_000512975.1 Sesamum indicum | reverse complement strand
AACCCAAGGTGAATTACAAAAGATGATGGAGGAGGCAGGGAGGAACACTATCATGGCGTATGAACGAAGGACTACCTTACCTGCAAAAAATGAGACTTTGGGAAGAAGGGTAGTACGAGAGAGAGAGATCGAGAGAGTATCCGAAGGGGTAAGTAGAAGAGCCCCAGAAATGAGGCGTGTGATTGCCTCGTTTGAGGTTGGATCGAGTGCTCGAAGCGTAGGTTAGAGACGCAAGCCCGCGATCTCGAGAGCTGAGGTTGATAGTGTAGGCAGACAAATTCAGATGTTGGGAAAGCAAATAGATGAACTAAAACGAAAAGGAGAGCTGGTTACGCAGAATAAGCATTCGCCATTCTACAATAAAATTTTGATGGAAGTTGTAAATACGAACTTTAGAATGCCAAATTTGCTAAAGTATGATGGGTTAAAAGACCCGCAAGAGCATGTGTCTGCCTTTGACTTAGTGATGAACCTATACGGACAGTCCAATTCGATCAAAACGAAGTTGTTCGTCACTACCCTAACGGGAAAAGCTCAAGAATGGTTCACCAGCCTACCGGTTGGAAGTATAGATTCTCATGAATAATTGGTCCAGAAATTTATTTTCCACTTTGCAAGTAAACGAAAGCAAAAAAGATCAGCTACCTACCTGTTTACCATAAGGCAGAGGGATAATGAAACTCTAAAAAACTTCGTGGGACGGTTTAATAATGAAACTTTGGAAGTTCAGGATTTGAGGATTGACATGATGGTGAGTATCCTAATGTGGAATTGAAAAAAGGACTATTTGCCTCTGGCTTGGCTAGAGACCCTCCTACAAATGTAGAACAACTCATGTGTTTGGCTCAGAAATATATCAATGAAGAGGAGATGAACACTATGAAGGATGGAGAATGGCTGGGTGGTAGCAGAAATCGCGATTACGAACATGAAAAGGGAGATGCGAACAACCAAAAGGTTGATCGAGGTCAGGAGCCTCCATATCAACCTAAATATCATCGATACACCCCACTGAACACGACCTGAACTAAAGCATTGTTGACCGTGGAGAAATCAAATGTGTTGAAATGGCCCCATCATACAAGGTTTACACCGGCAAAGAAATTCTCGAGCAAGTATTGTAAATGTCATCGGGAGCGTGGTCATGATACAGAAGAGTGCTTCTAGCTGAAAGTCGAAATAAAGAGGTTGATTAGGCAGGGATACTTTAAAGATCTCATTCTGCAAAATAGAGAAGGTGAGAATAACACCCGCAGGAGCCGGTCGAGAAGTCACGATAGAGATCAGGATTGAGGGGAAGAAGTTAGAAAGGAACCTAATCCACGAAAAAATGCGCCTGTGAAAGGTGTGATTTATACTATTTCTGGAGGACCTGAAGGGAGTGACTCGAGGAGATCGCGGAAATGCCATGAAAGGATCAGCCAAAGGGATCAACTGGTCATGACCATGGAACCAGAAGAGGAGATCACATTTGGAAGTAAAGATGTTGCTGGGAGGACTGGGTCGCAGAATGACCTCATGGTGATTAGACTAGATATAGCAAATTTTGCAGTCCATAAAGTGTTGGTGGACAATGGAAGTTCTGCAGATATTATCCTAAGAGATGTCCTAGTTAAGATGGGCTTGGAAAATGCAAAATTGGAGCCAGTGAGAAAACTGTTGGTTGGATTTGGAGGCACTAAGATAGAGCCTCTGGGAACCCTCGACCTGCCAATTTCGATGGGTGATGAGCCAAGAAGGAAGACTATAGTTAAGTTTCTAGTAGTGGATACACCGTTTGCGTATAATGTGTTCCTGGGAAGGCCAGGACTTAATTCCTTTCGAGTAGTGGTCTCCACCTATCATCTCAAAATGAAATTTTCAACCAAGGAAGGAATTGGTGAGGTCGTGTGCGACCAAGAAGAAGCACGTAGATGCTATAATTTGTCCTTGAAAAAGGCAGAAAATTCAGACAAAAAGTGCAAATTGGGAGCCGTATGTGAAAATGACCGAGTAATTGAAAAGGAACCAGAGAGAATTCAACCAGTCGAAGTTCACAAGATGGTAGAAGTGGTTCAGGGCGATTCATCTAAAACTACCAGAATTAAGTCGCAATTGGGTGAACAGTTAGAAACTATGATGGTTGCACTATTAAGAAATAATGTTGATGTGTTCACTTGGAGCTCATTTGATTTTCTAGGGGTAACCCCTGAAGTAATTGTTCATCGGTTAAACGTGAACCCAACTATGTAAACCTGGGAGAAAATGGAGAGTCTGTATAGACTTCACAGACCTAAACAAGGCATGCCCAAAAGATCCATACCCACTGCCTAGAATAGATGCTTTAGTTGATTTAACGGCAGGGTATGAACTATTCTCTATGATGGATGCTTATCAGGGCTACCACCAAATTTTCATGGCAGATGAAGACCGAAGTAAGACCTCGTTCGTCACTGAGGGAGGGATATACTGCTACAATTTGATGCCTTTCAGGCTAAAGAACATAGGTGCCACATATCAGTGATTGGTTAATTAAATGTTCAAGGATCAAATCGGGAAAACTGTGGAAGTTTATGTGGACGATATGCTGGTGAAGAGTTCGAGGTCGCCAGATCACATGGTTCACCTCGAACAAACCTTTGCAATACTTAGAAAATTCAGGATGAAGCTCAACCCAGCAAAGTGTACCTTTGGAGTGTCTGGGGGAAAGTTTCTGGGGTACATGGTCAGTGAAAGAGGTATTGAAGCAAATCCAGAAAAGATAGAGGCCATTCTGAAGTTAAAGTCACCAACTACTGTCAAAGAAATCCAAAAACTTACAGGTAAACTTGCATCCCTTAACTGTTTCATTTCAAAATCTTCAGATAGAAATCTTCCCTTTTTCAAAGTGCTAAGAAAGGCCAAGGACTTTGAATGGACCGAGGAGTGTGAACAAGCATTTCAAGACTTAAAAACCTATCTGCGTTCACCACCATTGCTTACAAATCCGAATGGAAATGAAACATTGTATTTGTACTTGGTCGTTTCTGAAAATACGGTCAGTTCAATGTTGATAAGGGAGGAGGAAGGGAAGTAGAATCCGATTTACTATGTAAGTAAAATGCTGCAAGGAGCTGAGAAGAGGTATGCCGAAATCGAAAAGTTAGCACTTGCATTGGTGGTGAAAGCTCGCAAGTTCGACCTTACTTCCAGGCTCATCACATAATTGTATTGACTAATCATCCATTGCGTAAGGTACTAGAGCGACCAGATGCTTTAGGAAGATTAGTGAAATGGGCAGTTGAGCTGGGGAAATATGATATAGAATATCAAGCTCGGACAGCTCTGAAAGGGCAGATATTAGCAAATTTTATGATTGAGCTCGGAGGGGATCCTGAGGTTAGTCAAAACCCAAAGAAGTGGATGCTGCACGTAGATGGATCTTCTAACGCTGGCAATGGAGGAGTTGGAATATTAATTCAAGGTCCAAGTGAGATAGAAATTGGGGTCGCAGCACGACTATCTTTTCCGACCATGAATAATGAAGCAGAATATAAAGCTCTAATTATGGGATCAGATCTAGCATTTTAAGCCGGTGCCAGAGATTTAGAAGTATACATAGATTCTCAGCTTGTAGCTTTGCAAATTGATGGGACTTATGAGACTAAGGAAAAGAATATGATACTGTATCATAACAAAGAAAAATCTTTGATGTCCAGGTTCGATAGATGTCAGGTAATCAGATTCCCAGATGCGAGAATGATAAGGCTGATTCTTTATCGAAATTTGGAGCTACCTTATCTGGGATTCGAGATCGCAAGATAACAGTGATGATTCGAGATAGACCCGCGATCACTAAGGAGGTAGAAGTGAATACTGTTGATGAGAAACTGTCCTGGAAAGATGAGACGATTCGATACCTGAGAGAAGGTGAATATTTTATTTAAAAAAAATTAAATTAATTATACACATATATATAAATATGCCACATATAGTCGTATATATATAATTGAAGAAGGTAGTTTTGGTGCCTTATAGGTTTTTGGTCTGTATTACTTTTCTTGTTCAATTAACTACTTCAACCCTAATTATTATTCCACCCATCCTTATTTTTTTAATATATATTTATATGGATTTTCTTTTATTTATTTATTCTCTTTATTTTATTTTATTCAATTATGCTTTGATAATAAATTATTAATTTAACAAAAATATTATTGTATTTGCACAGACATCGAATGTGCATGTTCGACTAGCATTTATAAATTTAAATCATATTAATAGTATATGAGATTTAACGATAGAAAAATAAGAATAAAAATATCATTTAAAATAATAAAATTAAAAATAAAAAAGAAAAAGACCCTCCAAGACTGAAGAGGTTGTTAGCTATATTTTGAGTAGGTCAAAGAAATCTGTTAGCATTATTGTGGATGGGGAAACTAAACAATAGAACAGAGTATGTATGGGGAGGGGGAATTTAAATTAAAAAAAAAAAAAGAAAGAAAAGAAACAGTTAGGTTACCATATGGGGATGCTTATCTGGATCAACGACCCTGACGTTTACAAGCTTGACCTACTAAGCGACCCCACGTATGCACGAGGCTTAAAGCGAAACAGTTCATTTTACATTAATCGATACACATCTGTATAAATGAACTGCAAAAGGACCTCTGTTGAAGTGTTTGGACCCAGAAAGGGCTGAGTACGTAATGAGGGAGATCCATGAGGGGAGTTGTGGAAATCACTCCGGTGAGAAGTCACTAGCCCAAAAGGTGATTAGACAAGGATTTTTCTGGCCCACATTGGTGAAAGATACAAAGGAGCTGGTTAGGAAGTGCGAAGCCTACCAGAAGTTTGCAGCACAAATTCATGCACTTGCGACCCCGATGGAACCGATTAAGATCGTGTGCCCCTTTGATCAATAGGGAATAGGCATCCTGGGATCATTTCCAACTGCGCGATCCTAGAAAAAGTTCATTGTAGTGGAGGTGGAATATTTCTCTAAGTGGGTAGAAGCAGAGGCTGTAGCTAAAGTAATAGAAGTGGTCATGATTGATTTCATATGGAAAAATATTATATGTTGATTTGGAGTTCCCAGGATTTTGATACCAGATAATGGCACTTAGTTCCAGGGAAAAAAGTTTATGGATTAGTGCAAGGAATTGAAAATTCAACAGAACTTCACAGTAGTGGGACATCCACGATCGAATGGACAGGTCGAGGTCGTGAACAGAACAATCCTTCAACATCTAAAAACAAGGTTAAGCTCCAAAGGATCATGGTTAGACGAATTACTTGGGGTGTTATGGGTTTATCGAACTACCCCTCGGTCCTCAATAGATGAAACTCCTTTTTGCCTTGTATTTGGTACTGAAGCCCTTATTCCTGCAGAGATAGGCGAAGAATCTCATCGTGTAACCATGTACAACCCAGAGACCAACCAGAAAGAACGCAGCTTTTACCTAGAGATGATCGAAGAAAAGGGAGAGGTCGCATATGCAAAGATGCTGCATCATAAAGGGTTAATGCTGAAGAACTACAATAAAAAACTCAAGCCCAGACAGTTACAAGTTGGCAATCTTGTCCTGAAGAAAGTTGAGGTGTCAAAGCACGTCGGAAAGCTCGATCCAGTGTGGAAAGGACCCTACAAAATAATAGAAATCAAGAGAAGAGGCACATATCGCCTTCAAGACATGGAAGGTCAAGATCTACCCCGAGCCTAGAACATCTAAAATTTAAAGAAGTTCTACGCTTAATTCTGAGCTTGTAAAACGCCATCTCATGTAAATTATAGCGAAGATATGACTCTGCCCTTCCTTTTTTGCTGATTGTACCAGTAAAAGGTTGAATTTTGAGCCTACAAAAGGCTAAATGTAAAGTGTATCTGAAAACGATCATCTATATACCATCACAACCTTTCTTCACGATCTGTCTATAAATTAAATTTGTTTACGATTTAATTTGGTCATTCCAAAGGATTGCACAATCTAACAAGGTAGGATCTAGAAAAGATCACGAGATCTATGAAAGATCATTTGATCTGGAAACGATTGCAGAATCTGGAAAAGATCACAACCTGTGAAAGATCATTCGATTTTGAAAAGATCGCAGAATCTGGAAAAGATCATTTAATTTGGAAAAAACCGCAGGATCTGAAAAAGATCACAGGATCTGTGAAAGATCGTAAGATTTGAAAAAGATCACAAGGTCTGTGAAAGATTATTCAGTCTGAGAAAGATCGCAAAACCTAAGAGGTAAGAATTTTTAACAGATAACAAGATCGCGAAGTCAAAGGAATTCATGAGTACACGGTTTATAGTTAACGAATTTAAGCATGCGAATTCGATCTGAAAAAGATGTTTGTTTTGCATATATGAAGTATTCAGTTTACATGAAGCTTCCAGTATAAAAAAGTTGCAATTTGAAGGGTATTAATAGTATATTAAACTTGCAATATAGGAAGATAATAGCTGACAAGTTAATTGCAAAAGTTAGGAATATATTCAAAAGAAGGGATTCACCCCATTACAAATGTTCATCAAAAAATACAATTGTTCCTTGAAGAATCTTAAGTTCATAACAAAATATTCTATCTGCAGGGGTCGATGATCAAGCTCAGTCATCCATAGCCTCCACATCATCCAGCAAGCTCGCGAATTCAATACCTTCGATCTCCAAGGGAGGCTCAGAAGCGTATGGATGGAAGTTCTCGTCCAAACAAGGGTTGAGGCGACTTTGATCAAATCCCTCTGCGAACGCGTTCAGGTTGTTGGCTTGGGCCTTGCATTTGTTGAAGCCCTGGCTCATGTGGGTCGCAGCTTTGATCTCGATCGTGTCCTGGAAGACGGGGGTCTTAATGAAGTCGCGTGCTCCCTCCAGTTGCAAATTGCGAACTCTAGGAAATTCAAAAATTCCTCCCGGCCTTTCATAGTATCCTGGACACGACCCGCTTTATGGCCAGCAGAGAACCCTGTTTGCTGATCCTCGTCCAATGCCTAAGCGACCTTTGCAGCCTTTGACTCTTGAACCTCTTTGAGCTTAGCCTCGAAAGCAGCACGTTCTTCATTCCAGCGATCGCGCTCTTCGTCCCAGCTCCTCTCTGTAGCTCGCATCTCGGTACGAAGATCGTGAACCTTCTAACTGCTATCTTTCTAGCGCCTGCGAAGAGTTGTGCATTTGATGGACAGGGCTCGCATAAAAGCTACAGTCTAATTAGAGTGAGAGGTTGCATGAGTGAGTAAGCAAGTGCATAAGAAAAAGAGAAAAACCCAAGTACTAAAGAGTTAAAGATCGCGAAGATACCTGCATAAGGGAGTGAGCTCCAAATTGCTCCAACCTTGGATATGGGGTCTTGAGAATTGCTGCCTGGTCGCGAGGTAGGCAGCTAGCCTTGTAAAGCTTCATAGACTCCTGGCCTGCTTCAGTGTTAAGCACGATACTCATATCGGAGACCCTCCAGTTAGGAGCGAGCTTTTCCCCAGTTAGCTCAGTAGATACCTGGCTTTCAAAATGAAGCTTGCCTTGTGCAGCTCTCTCCCATTCCTCGATCTCCCTGAGGTAGATCAAATTCTGATCCTCTGCAGCACGAGCAGCTGCCTCTTCCTCCTTAGATGGTCGGGCGAAATGCGACCTTCCATGCTTCGACCTATGAGGAGGCTTGCTCCTTTGCTTGCACTTTCTTAGCCGGTTGGGACCAGCATCACCTTCCCCGACCTGTGACCCGACCACGTCGATGCTAGGGGAAATATCTTGTATGGGTCGAGGGATGAGGTTGCGAGGATGTATCTCCTTACCGCCGATCTCAATTGGGACCTCAGCCCTTGGCATTTCAGCAGTTGGTGTGGCTGAGGTGTTTGGCTCCGATCGCCGAGGGGTAGAGCGATCTGGAGCTCGATCCGGAGTAAGGGCAGATCGCTTAGGAGCTCGCTCTCTTGCAGCTCATGCCTCACGAGCTTGAAGGCATTGAATCATGCGAGCCTGCATAACTTTATTCTCTGCAGATGTGCGACCACAGAAAGTTAGAGAAAAAAAAGTAAAAGATAGGTGATAAAGAAGGAAGTGACAATCACCTAATGACCCAGAAACTGGGACAGGTGCTGGAGAGAGGCGCGCAAGACAGAAAACTTCTTCGACCAGCAGCTTTTTCGGGTAAAACAGATTAAAAGTGAAGCTATTTATTAAATCCCCATCTATCCCCCCGCCCTCGGTAACTGGCTCGGGTTTATCTACTGACCATTTAAGTTGGAAGGGCCATCTTTGGCCAGGGGGAGTCCCATAAAAATAAATCTATCTCTCCAAGGACCAACTTAGATTTAAGGGGTTCTAGATACCTACATTGCTTGCGAGTTGAAAGATAGAAAAAACCTCTATCCGCCGATCTTGCGAAAGTAGTGAAAGAATAGAGTGACCAAAAGTGTCAAAGGTGGGGTCGAGATGAAGAGCTCGCATTATTACAACAAAAAGAATAATATGTCTAATTAAGTTGGGGGACAATTGCATGGGGTTTAACCTCAATCCTTTGAGTATATTAGCTACAGGAGAAGCTAAGGGCAACCTCAAACCGGCCTTAAAGTGGCCGGTCGATAGTGTACAGAAACCTCTAGGAGGTGTATGCATGCGATCAAACGAGCGGAGAATAAGGACTTCAAAGTCATGAGGAATAAAATATTTCTCTTTTATTTGGTGAATGTTTTGTTTTACTTTATTCCCTATACCAATCCAGGGATTGTGATCTAGCATCTGTTGAAATTTAACATCCCTAGGGGTGTGGTCGTCAGATGAATTAGCAGAATGGTTAGACCTAGACCTCGATCTCGACCTAGACCTAACCCTGGAGGGTCCCTCCTCTGAACGAGGTGGCTCCTCATGCAAAGGAGAGGTTGCAGAAATAGAAAAAGAAAAGCTCGAATTAATAGAAGACATAGTACCTTGTGGAGGTCGAAGAGGTAGGTCGCTGAAGTTCTGGCAACGATCTCGATTGCAGTGAAATGAGCGAGTCAGTTTTGAAAAGGGGGGGTTTATATAGGCAATTGTATGGAAAGACGTGCCCTGACACAGCGAGCAGATGGGTGGCACGCGTCGTTTTGACATTTGAGCTAGCCGTCGGATTCCTAACACGTGTACCCCTTAATTAATGCAATGTTCATATTACCAAGGGGTGACGTTTTGATTACCAAGTGACCGTTACAACTTTAGACCTTGACATAAATGACGTGGGGAGATGGAAGGCGCGACCAAGTGAGCTATCATGCGACCTTCGCTAAAGATTTTTTAACTTCTCCCAAAGCAATAAATTACATTTGGAAGAAGTAGGGGAATTGTGATGAGGATATTATTAAAGCACAAAGGTCGAAGAGTATGGTCGCATAGTTGATCACAAATTAGGGTGAACAGAAGACATTTAGGAGGTCGCACGGTGTGATCGTTGGGTCGTTTGTGACCCATTATGGCTTGATGACGTCTCTATCGGGTTAAAATAACCCTGGTCCGACCCCCAAATTGACCCGGACAGGTGCCATCTCTTTAAGCTGCTTAGTCATTGCATGTGTGGCCATGGAAACGACACCTGCTCAGTGGTGGGTCCCAGCTCTTCTCCTATAAATACTCCAACTCACAAAGAGATAAGGTACTGGATACCCATATATTTCACTCGCATATTTAGATCGCTGAAGTTTTCCTTCGATCTCTATCTTACTTAGGCATTGAAGTGTCGTCGTCGGGACGAGCCCGACTAGTTTAATCTTTTTGTTTTATCTCCAGATAACAGATTTGGATTGGTGGCGTAGGGAGGTCGTGGTCGTTGGTCGCGACTAAGCTAGATCAACTTGGATCAATATATATTCTAAATATATATCTATAATATATATATATATATATATATTTGTATGTATTGTATATGTAAAATTAAATTTGAATTTTTTATTTATAAAGATAAGATCCAACGGTTACTAACAAATATACAAATAAAAAATTAAAAAAAAATTGGACTTTCTTTAAGGCATATTAGCCAAGATTGGTCTGAATATCCGGGCTAATAGTGCCCAGTGACTCATTTATTAGTTATTTGAGTGGCCTATGACTAATGATTTCGGCCCATGACTAATGATTTCGGCCCAGCATTGGGCCGTATTGCACTTAGAAATGAATCACATCATTCTTAGAAATGACAAACTTCGATTTTTTAAACAACTTGGTACAAACTCCAGTTTTTGAGATTTTTCTTTTTGGGTAAATTCATTTGGATGGATTGGATTCTTTGTTATTAGACCATGGATGCATTAAAAAAATGATTTTTTTATTACAAATACAATAACATGTTTGTCTTTAATAGGGGTAAAATTGTCAAACTACACCATAATCCCATAATTCAAGAAGGCTTAGTAAACGTGTAGTTTGTGTAATACTTTCTAATCCACAAAATTATAGAGATGAAAGTAAACAGAGTCTAACATTAAAAATTCCACTTAATACATTGCAAACATGGCCTAAACCTATCGGATTGGATTAATAATCCATCATAGGTTGGGATTGGGCTCGTTTGATTTGTGTAATAGAATTAAGCGTGATAGGATCATACAGAATAAAAAATTGAATAATTGTTAATCCTATTTTACATTATATGATGTTTGGTTTGAGGTATTGCATTTTGGATATTTCATCCACTAAATTATTTATTGAAATACAATTGCTTAAAATTAAATTAATTTGTGAAATATTTGCTTTTTTATTTTATCTATATTTATATAAAGTTGAAGTTGGAAATAAATATTTAATTAAGTAATTAATTATAAAAACTTAAATATTTTCAAATATTGGAAAAAGAAAGAAGGAATAAGCGCCCGTTACGTCGTGGAGAGAAGAAAGAGAAAAAAGAGGGGAGAGTGGAGACGAGGGGAGAGAGAGAGAGAGAGAGAGAGAGGAGATAATATTAATTTGTAGAATTACTTGTACCAATTAAATATGTTCAATTCATACTATACATTGTGATTAATAAGAACGGGGCCAGTATTAATATCGGGTTCTAATAATACTAATCAAATGTATAATTAATTATAATAAATAATTTTATCATATCCAATCACACGAATCAAATGTAGCCATGCGACTTAGCTATTCTCAATCAAATATTGGAAATAGACTTATTCATCCATATTATTAATTAAGGAGGAGGGATTGCAATAATTAACTTTGATGTACATGTGATGAATTACCTAACCTAAAACCCTATATAATACAACAATGACCTACGAAAAAAAATTTGCCATCTTTTTCGTCTTTCCAATCAGATTATTCTTAACGTTATTCTGTTTTCAATAATTTATTCCAATAAAAATATATAATATCTATTTTGTTTAAAATTTAACATAATATAAATTTAAGCACCTATTTCAAATGTGCCACTAAGAATTACTACTAGTTTAAATTGAGGGTAATTAAATGAGCTATTACGTAACTTTGATACAATTATAAATACTTTTTATACTTTGAAAAATTATAAAAATATCTCATAATATTTGATGAATTATGTAATCCTTAAATAAATGTATAGAATTGTCAATTTTACTTTTGTAATATTTTTTTTCTTTTTCTAAAAGAAATTAAAATTGTAAATGTATCGGACAATATGGATGTAAAAATATGTTTACTTAGTCCATAAAAATGTTTTCGAAAAACTTAAAATATGTAAACTTATAATTTATAGTTTATAAGGATATTTTGGTAAGTTCATCAAAAAAAAAGAGAATTTTCATTTAACGAAAACTAACGAATTGAATTAATTGTTGAACGACTCTTAAATTAAGGGTATTGAAAGTTTTTCAAATTATGAATAAATATTTATAATTATAGAAAATTTTAAAAGAGCTCTTTATAATTTACAATTAAATAATTGTTGTGTAATGATACAAAGGACAAAATGTATTTAACACTTTTCTTTTTATTAGTAAATGATCTGGTATCAGTATGGAGCTATTTCCAGCCAAGGAAATTAAAAAGCAAAAATCAAGAAAGATGGCACTGAAAATTTGCCCCTTAAATATCTGGAAATGACCAATAGGGTTTATGAGAGGTTTTGAATTCCCTCTTCTCTCTTCCTGTACATCTCTTATCCACACTCACACACACACACAAACGCGCAATTATTTCATCAGCTCTGGCTTCCATAGTCCCATTCTCCCCGAGCCCCAGAGCTCAATTTCAGCAACCCCATAATTTTTCCTCATGGAAACCCCAGAAGAACCCCAACTTCATTTCAATGTCAACCCCCGAAATTCCCAGTTTTTCGCAGAGCCCCCAATTTTCTTCTTCTCCTTTCCCTCAAACCCTCAAGCTCCCATCCATCCATAATCCCGCCCCTCTTCTTCCACCCCCTATATCAGACTGTACTGATGACAGTTTCCCGGGAAAACCCGAGAAGTTGTCGACTTTACAAGTAATGCCAAATGGGTTTCAATCAAACTTGACGAAAGAGTCGAGTGGCAGGGGTTTTATTCAAGACCCGCCTTGGATTTCCTCTCTCTACATGAAAAGTCTGCTTTTTAGGAGCAAAAATAGAAGTGAGGTCAAAATAGAGTTCCAAGAAACCGAGAGGCGCAAGTATTATTTACTACGGAGGAGGCAGATAAAGGCGGAAACGGAGGCATGGGAGAATATGGTGGAGGAGTATAGAGAATTGGAGAGGGAAATGTGTGAGAAAAAATTGGCGCCAAATCTGCCTTATGTGAAGAAATTGATTTTGGGTTGGTTTGAACCTTTGAGGGAAGCTATTGAAAAGGAGCAGAACTCGCAGAGGTCGAAAAAGCAGAAGGCAGCTTTTGCACCTTTTATTGATGCATTGCCGGCGGACAAAATGGCTGTCATTGTGATGCATAAGATAATGAGCCTCTTGATGATGGGGGGAAAGGAGGATAGGTGTGTGCGTGTGGTGGAGGCTGCTGTTCAAATTGGGGTAGCAATTGAGCATGAAGTGAGTACTTATCATTGTGTGGGTGTATGGGTTTTAAAGCATTCTGTGTTTGCTGTACAAATTGTTGTCTAATTTCTAGCAGCACATTGACTGTAAAGTCCTCCGCCGACCCCCAGAGAAAGAAGAAATAGAAACAAAGAAAACACACCAGCTGTGCATTCTCTTTCTCTTGTGGTTTATTCTTTTGTCAGATGGGAATTAGTCCTCATAGCTAGAAATTTGTTATATTGATTGATATTACCTGTAAATTTTTGTAATTGGATTTTGTCTGTCAGGTTAGAATCCACAACTTCTTGGAGAAAACAAAAAAATATCAGAGGAAGGAAACTGTAGCTGAAACTGAAGAAGATTCAAAAAAGGAAGCTGCGATTCTGAGAAAACGAGTTAAGAGTTTAATTAGAAGGAACAGGGTCATTGAGGTACAAAAGCTGGTGAGAAATGAAGAAAGTAAATCATGGAGTCGAGATACACAGGCTAAGGTTTGGAGGCTGCATTATCTTTCTACCTAATAATCGGAGATCTTAGTATTTATACATTATCAGCCATATCTGTAACTTTACTCTTATCGAGCCGTAATATATATGTTGTGCAGTTGGGATGTTGTCTTATAGAATTGTTAACACAAAGTGCTTATGTACAACCTCCAGTCAATCAGTCAGCTGACAGTCCTCCTGACGTTCGCCCTGCGTTTAGGCACTTCTTCAAGATTGCACCAAGAGAATCAGGGTCAGAATATCAATTCAGTAATAATTCCCCTTAAAAAGACGATACTGCTGTAAACTTGTGCCTTGTGTATATGATCATGGTGCATGGGGATGCTCAGCAGTGGTCTTAGGATATAGTTGCACTTGCAATCTAGTTATTAAGTTTTTGCGCTTTTATTTATTTCATAGAATTTTCTGGTCAATTGGGACTAAAGTAATATCCATATTTTCTTCAGCGTTCGTTAATGTCGAGGATCCAGTTAATTGTATCTGACTGGTTATTCTTTGACCATTTCAGGCAGAATGTTGTGAAGAAGTATGGAGTCATAGAATGTGATCCACTTGTCCTTACTGGGCTTGATAAAACTGTGAGTCACTTCCACTGCAAGTTCCTTTTGGGTTGGAAAGTGCTTTTCCTTTTATGGTTTTTACTGCACAAAGTATTTCTAGCTTCGGGCTGTACAAATAGGTTGCATTCTTCCACCTTGGCTGGCCAGTATGAGATCACAGCTATTATATTATTTTTTTATTTCATTAACTAGTGGAGAAATATTTACCATAACTGCTACACTTGTTTGAATATATGGAGTGCATTTGGCATGGGCCAATGCTATTCTAGAATGTATATTTGGGGATCACTTCTTGAACTATTTTGTTTTCATGTAAGAATACATTGTCCTTTACGGGGGTATTTAGTGTTTGGAATAAGAAAGAAAGACTGTAAATTTCTTAAAAATCAACTGTTGGATTTTTGTATTTCCTTTGAAATCTCTAATTGTATGCTTTATGCAGGTTAAGCATATGATCATTCCTTATGTGCCGATGTTGGTGCCGCCAAAAAAATGGAAGGGGTATGTTTTTCGCTACTCAAGGGATTTTCAGATGTGAAAGCTTTATAAGCTTGTCTATCTAAAATGTAGTCGAAGTGGTGGACTTTTATATATGCAACAAGAAGAAAACTTTTGGGGATATATGGTGTCATACCATTTCTGTAGTTATATGGGAGTGACCTTACAGGTAATACTAAGACTGCTTGGTTTAAGCCCGTGCCTCATTTCTACTCTTTGACGTCCTTTCAGGTATGACAAAGGTGGTTACCTGTTTTTACCTTCATACTTGATGCGCACTCATGGGTCACGGAAGCAACAGAAGGCTGTTAAAACTGTCCCTCCAAAACAAATGCAGAAAGTATATGAGGTGGGAGCTGGAATAAGTTGCATTATTTTATAAAGATTTTGTTTTCATGCATATGGTTCAACTGTGGAGTCAAGTATGTAAATGTAGATTCATAGTACTTCCACTCTTAACAGACCAAACCTAACCTAGATGCTTCTTTCCTTAATATGAATTCGAAAACATATTTCTCTCAAATTAATGACGAGCTTGTGTTCTGCTAAGATGAAACAGCAAGCTGCCAACAAAGTTCATTTGTTTGATTCTAGTAGGTTTTGTCTTCTCTGTTCCTTATATCACGGGGCACCTGTACCTTGAGTGCTGCCTTTGTTTTTATTTAAGATGTGTTTTAGAGTGGTAACATGTTCAGTTTTGATTGAATATGCAGGCCCTTGATACTTTAGGAAACACTAAGTGGAGAGTGAATAAACGTATCTTAAGTGTTGTGGAGTGCATTTGGGCAGCAGGTGGCAACATTGCTGGTTTGGTAAATCGTGAAGATGTAAGTGTCCTTCATAGCATATGTGCTTAAGTATTTCTGTTGCCCACAGTATAAATTTTCCTGTTTCTGTTATGTTCTTCATAGCTTATGTGCTTTGCCTTTATAGAAGTTGTTTTTTGTGCCATAGGTTCCAATACCTGAGTTGCTCTCAGATGATGCGAAGGAAGTAAAGAAGTGGAAATGGAGTGTGAGGAAAGTGAAGAAAATCAATCAAGAGAGGCATTCACAAAGATGTGACACTGAATTAAAGCTCAATGTGAGTTAATTTTCAACTGCCTGTAACTGTTTGTTCTGCAAAGTGAAAAGATGCTTGAATAACATGTTATGCTCTAGAGCTTTGGCTGCAGTTTCACATATGAATTTTCTGCTAGGGGGGACGAATTGGCTAGATTCTTGGTTTCCCATTTATTATGACTGTCCAAAAGTTGAGCCTTTGAAGAAACTAAATGCACTGCAGTGGATTATTAACTTCCACATTTTCTTTTAAATTTTTGAGTTATCTTTTAGTCAAGGATACATATGCAACTCCTAGCTTTATTGTAAACATTTATCAATCTTCTGAAGAAAAGTTCAATGACTCCTGTATTTTCGTAACCGGTGATAGCGTAATGTAGAAATCTCTTGTGAATGAGCGCAGTCATGTATGCTCAATTAAACCTGAGGCCTCTGTTTCTATGAATTATTCAAAATTTCACAGCTTCCTTGCTCAATGAGGTAGTTTTTTAACATCATATCAAGATAAGCTGCTATTGGGTTGGAATTCTAGTTGCCTTCCTGTGCTTAGATGACCATCTGGTCTTTTATGTCTTAACCGATAACCGAGAAGGCCTGGAATCAAAACTTGAATCCGGGACGAGTCATTGCATATATGCTTTGCATTCTGCGCCATTCAAATCAGAAGACTTAAGCTGACTTTATTCTTTGACCAGCATTGCCATGTATCTGTATCATCACAAGCTCCTGTTACTGTCACTCTACTTCAGTCTTTGGAAATATGTCTAATCTATATTAAGCAGCATACAATCTATTTTTTACAGTAAATTTTTAATATCGGGATTCCCATATGTTGTTTTATTGCTAAAAGTGGACTGATGGAGTTAATCAGAATTCAGAACGCATGGTTTGGAATTTGGATAATTGAAAATCATACATTGAAATTTCTTAAGGAATGTAAAAATGAAATTAGCAATAAAATGAAAATACTTTGTAAATTAACCTAATATCTCCTAGTAATCGAACATTTTCTCAGTAACTATTTACCAACCACTCATGTTGACTGGTTCATCTGGGCTGGCTTTAAATTAGATGATTAAGTGGATAAAGATTATAGTTCAAGAAAAGACCATCAGATTGGATACTAAAATGCGATTTTGTGAATCAGGTTGCTCGGAAGATGAAGGATGAGGAAGGTTTTTACTATCCTCACAATCTTGACTTTCGAGGCCGTGCGTATCCGATGCACCCGCATCTGAATCATCTTAGTTCTGATCTGTGTAGAGGAATTCTTGAATTTGCTGAAGGAAGGCCACTGGGAAAGTCTGGATTACGTTGGTTAAAAATACATTTAGCAAATCTCTATGGTGGGGGTGTTGAAAAGCTTTCTTATGATGGTCGACTCTCATTTGTGGAAAACAATATAGCAGAAATATTTGATTCTGCTGATAATTCTCTGAATGGAAATCGCTGGTGGTTAAAGGCCGAGGATCCTTTTCAATGCTTAGCTGCCTGTATTAATCTGGCGGAAGCCTTAAAAAGCTCTTCCCCACACACTGTTATCTCCCACTTACCAATTCATCAGGTATGTACATAAAGACAACCCCTTCATAATTCTTTCTTTGAAACTTCCACAATTATTGAGAGTTTGTGCTTCTTTCGGAAGAGTGGGAGGTAGAGATGAAAGAGGATACAGAGGTCTCATAAGATAAGGCTCTTATTTGAAACTAATGTTCTACCTCTCAAAAGTTATTAAGAACTGCTAAAATTTTGTTGACATTGAAAATCCTGTATGCTTTTACACTTTATATAAATTTATTGTATCTAAGGTTCTGCTAAACATAGTTAGAAAACTATTGAAAATCTGAGCTAATTCTGTAAAGATGTTCAATGATGTAATAATTTCTTTTTATTGAAATTCATGGGTATGAGTGAAAAGGCCCTAGAATGTTACTTTATATATTTATGTTGAATTGCCAAGCAGTGGTCGTTCTCTAGCTTCCGTCATATTGAGTGATGGTTTGCGTAACCTGGAGAGCCTGATGAACAATAATTTGAGCATATAGAAGGAAGTTGCGATGATAGGGAAGGTGTTTGAATCACTTGGTCCTTTTTGCTGTCATAATTTGATGAAGGGTCAGCCAAGGAAAATTCAGTTTCCAAATTCACACTATATGACATGCAGCTCGCTTAATGGAAGCATTTACTCTTGATACTGCTTTATCTTTTCTTGTTTGTATAACTAAGCAATCTACGTCAAATCCATTTGAAATAACTTTTTCTCCCATAAATTTATTTCCCTTCCTCAAAAAACTATGCATTTAATTGTTTGTTTATTGGTTTGAATTCACATCATATTTCTTTGAGATTCTATTTTTCTTGTGAAGATATTGAGTTTTTACTCTTGTATATGCTGTAAATGATCTCATCCTGATAATGACTCTGTTTTCTGTCATAGGATGGGTCGTGCAACGGACTGCAGCATTATGCAGCTCTTGGAAGAGATAGTGTATGTCATATTCTCAGTATTACTTTTGGCTTCTCTGGGAAATCATACTTCAAAAGTGATCCATGAAAATAAATTATTACATAATGTATACAATTCCTCCCATGTTCCACTAAAATTCCACATTTGAAGTGGTTGGGTCACTGAAATATGTTCTCATGCTCTTCAACCAGCATCTTTCTTAAAGTTTCTGGTGATGAAAAAATCACTGAAGCTAACATCATTTGCACTAGCAGATGGTTCTAGGGGTGTAAACGACTCGAGCTCGGCAAAAAATTCGGGCTCGAGCTCGAGCACATAGTTTCGAGCTCGGACTCGAGCTTTTTTAATTTTTTTATGATAAAACTAAAAATATTTTAGAATATTTAGTTATTATATTAGATTGACAAGCCCAAATTATTTTTAAAAAAATGTACTCCTAATTTTCTTCAACTATTAGATAATTTAAAAAATCAATAATTATGCTTATTTTTTAGATAGATATTGAAATCCATACTTTTATGATGATATAAAATTAAAATATGAGATGTTGCTTGAATATAATTCTAAGATATACAAATATTTTGTTTATTAACTTGATATTCTGTGTAGTTAAATATATAAAAATACTTTAAAATAAAAAATATTAAAAAATAGAAAATGCTCGCAAGCCGGCTCGCAAGCTTTTGACTCGAGCTTGAAAATGTTCGAGCCCGAGCCCGAGCCAGCTTCGCGAGCTGGATGGTTCTACCTGCTAAAATTGGGGGAAATAAGAATTGCTTAGTTGTAGTTTCTGGATCCTTCTTGCACCCCTTGTAAACAACTCCATATGCTTCCTTTTTCAGCTATACCATTATGATACAGATTCTTCCTTTGTTAGATTACCTTGAAACTGTTGTCAACTTGTTGATGTTCTGCTGATTTTCAGTTTGAAGCTGCTGCAGTCAACTTAATAGCTGGAGACAAACCTGCTGATGTTTACTCAGAAATTGCAGAGAGGTTTATTGAATTGATTTTTATTTTTCTGACTTTTAGATGTCTGTCAATGAATTGATAGAAGCCTTTCCCCTTTTACCTAATGCTGTACATGATTGTTGCTTACAAAGTGCATTTATGTATTTTTTGTGTACATGACATTCTGCCTACAAATTTCCTTCTAATCATTGCCCATAAAAGTTTGTGGAAGCACATCCATCTATGCTTCCTGAAATCTTATGGCTGGCATGAGAGAAAATTCAGGGATATAGGCGGAAAAAAATGAAGCAATTGAAAATTAAAGTTTTGAAGATAGCATTTCTTTATCTTCTTTCTACTCCTACCAGAATTGTGAGACTTTAAAACTATTTGATAGCTTTCATCTGCTTTTTCCAAGTATTTGTTTGACTTTAGACGTAAAGCATCTTAGGTCAACTAAGTAACAAGATGAACTCTTTTGCTATTCATGGGTTGTTAAAAATCCTGGAATGAAGACCATGGATATGCTTTAAGGGATAGCATGGTTGCTTAACTCAACTCAACTCTACTTGGCTTAATGAAGCTTCAGTCACATACTTCCATAAATTGGGATTACAGGTCCTCTTCTTCCATTTGCTTACTAAATGCCGTGTTTAAAGTTAGAGCACAAGGATGTTAGTTGGAAAAGTGGAAAACCAGTAGTCTGTTCAACTTGGATTCTGTTTTTAGCTTTCGCAGCTCTACTTATGTGTTTCAGTACTAGCATGAAAATCATATAAGTAATAAAATGGGAGGAAGGAGCACATTAACTTATTCCCAAGTAACTATATTTCCTGTATAATACTTCCAGATTTTAAACTTGTTGAACAGAATATAATTTCTTTTTTACAGATCCTGTCATCCTTTTTTCTCCATCTCATGATGTTTATCTCTCTCAATGTTGAATTTGATATATTCTTACTCTCTGTATTCTCCTTGCTGCAAGTTTCTCTTTCTTAAAACTTACTTATTGTTTAGGGTTCATAATATCATGAAGAGAGATAGTGAGAAGGATCCTGCAACTGACCCAAGTGCGTTGCTGGCCAAACTCTTAATCAGTCAGGTGATTTTCGTCCTCTAAATTACCTTTTAAATGGTTGGTGTGAAAATAACTGTTTCTGAAGTTCTAAGACATTTTGTGCAATTGAAGAACCTGTAGTTTTGGAAGCTTTCAGGTTGACAGGAAACTCGTGAAACAGACAGTAATGACATCAGTATATGGAGTCACCTATGTTGGTGCACGGGAGCAGATTAAAAGAAGATTGGAGGAGAAGGGTCTGATTACTGACGACAGGCTGCTCTTCAGTGCAGCATGTTATGCTGCCAAAGTGAGCATCATGCACCAAAAGAAACTTTTTCCACTTCTTGCCATCTCTCTAAGATTTATCGCGTCACTCTTAGAACTTCTTAAATGAACTTATGGTGCTTTTGTGTCAAAGATATGATACAAATTTTTCCTACCTTACTCAGTTGCAGGGATTTCATAGGCGGAAAAGAAAACTTGACATGTTAATGAATTCTCCTGGCTGTAGATGAATTATGAAAATTAGTCAGACTTCTTTAGTATCTCCAAACCAAGATTGCATTATCAAGCAAGGGGCTGCAGCTTAACTGCTTGGAGCATGAATTTGCGATGTGACTGCAAGAGAGCATTTTTTAACTACGACATCACGTTTTAGAATGATTAATTTTGCGCTAGAAATAGTAGGACAAGAAAGTAAATTATCAGTTCATGGATTGTTGTGTTGTCAAAATCAGAAAAAGTGGGCGTAGTTTTATAGTGCGGTGCTGTGAAAGGCATCTAGCCATGAGCTACTTGAGTGCTGCAATTCTATTACTGAAGAGAGAGGATTGACTGTGGTAGATGGTCGGAAAGAACGAGATGGACTGACGAAGTAGAGAAAAAATGGTAGAAAGGAGAAGGGAACGGGAGAGGCGAGCAAAATGAGAAGAGAGACTAGAATGGAGGTGAAAGAGCCCTAAGAGATTAAAAGGGATATCAAAATTGGGGATTCTAGTTTCTAGCATTTTCACTTAGTCAAAACCAAATGGTTGTAAAAAGTGGTGGAATATATCTCCCAAAGTACTAAGTTGGGACATCAACTATTTTTTCTTTTAATTTCCCTGAGGCACTCTGGCTATTATACAATATTCAATCTGATTTCATTTGCACTCGCAGTATTGCTCCTTTCCCGAATCCCGCACCTGCATGCATGTATTTGCACCCGCTCCTACTGTATCGGACTTGTATCCCTACTCAATGGCAAACAAAAGGGTGGTGATACAACCTGAGTTATGCAAGTTTTCAACTTAATGATATCTATACAATAGGAGGCTTACATGCAGTGCAATTATATTCCCAAGTATAATTAGGTGTCTTCTGACTTTTCTCTAATTAATGACACTGTGCACCCTGTTATACTAGCAACAGTCTTTTCAGAAAAAAAATGGTTATGAAATTTGAACGATATACCAGTACATGCTGAGAATAATTATGGTTAGAAACTTCTCTGCAGGTGACATTGGCAGCACTTGGGGAGTTATTTCAAGCTGCACGTGCAATAATGGGTTGGCTCGGTGACTGTGCTAAGGTTTGCTAAAAAATGCAAACTAAATAGTATGACTTGTAAAGACTCATTAAAAATCAACAAGTTTCATGAATTTGGGATTGTTGTTTGATGTAACTTGAGTTACTTGACAGATCATTGCTTCAGAAAATCAACCTGTATGTTGGACAACGCCACTTGGTCTTCCTGTCGTACAACCATACTTCAAAACTCAGCGTCATGTAGTAAGTGATTTATGCTGTGTGAAGGAATACATTCTGAATTAACGGAAAGAATAAAGATTACAGTGATGCTAATAACTATTAATGCATGGTACCTAATGTAATTATCATAAAATAAATAAATGTGGAAAGATGTTTGGTTTGTTAGGGGAGTACAACCATACAAGCTCATCTAATGTAGTGCTGAAACCATCTTTTCTCACCCAGATTTCTTGAAAAGCATTCAGTTTAATGTCAGAAATGGGGGACGTTTGCATCTTTGTTACAGGATTCATATTGCTAGTTGCATGGTTTGATAGTTTTTACCATGTCAATGATCTATGCTTTAAATTCACACATCTTAAAAATATATTAATAAGTAAGAACACAGAGACACTTTCTTGACCATTTTCTAGTGGAAAAGCCACAGCAATATTTTTCTCACTTCTCTGTTTGTGAATTGAGAGCTTAAAATTCTTGAGATAAATGTTTCGTGTATGCTCTGGATGAGCTGTTTTCAGTTTTTATTCTGTGGAATCTGATTTACCTCATTTCAATGCAGATAAGAACTTCTCTTCAGGTTTTGGCCTTGCAGCGCGAGGGTGATTCAGTAAGTTTTATCACTCTCTCCTTTTATATCTAAGCATTTGCCATTGTGGGTACTGATGCTCATTTTAAAATGACTGGCCCTAGGTTGAGGTAAGAAAGCAGAGAACTGCTTTCCCTCCAAATTTTGTGCACTCACTGGATGGTTCACACATGATGATGACTGCCGTTGCTTGTCGAGATGCTGGATTGCGGTTTGCGGGTTTGTCGTGATCGCCACTGCCTCTAAATTTACTCTGTTGGTTCATGTATCTCTTGTGCAAATGTTTATTATTGAAGTGCGTGCATTGTATTTGCTCTGGGGTCATCAACTGTGTATAGGTAGGCTGATCTCTTGCCTGTTTATTCGCATGGTTTGTCTGGAGAAACCTAGCGAGAATGGGGCTGACATCAGGTTCTAATTCTGTCACATCCCAAGGCTTGGATAAAACATAACTCCCTACCTCGGGCCGTGACACCATCACTTGTGGTCTAATGAGATTCACCCTGGACCACTTTCTAAACCTATCCAATCTAAAAGGAAAATTTAAACTCTACTGTAATTTTTATAAATAATTACATAACGAAAGTAGTAAGGAAGTCATATAGTTACATTTATGTAGTGTTTTTTCAAAGTTTTTAGGAGCCATGCTCTACCTTTAGATACATGCATGACTATATGCAAAATTAGGTGGGCTCCATTTACAGCGTAAAGGGAGTTAGTCCTCATTTTAAAATGTCTACCTGGTTTGGAGGAGGAGACAACAAAAATTATGTAAGCAAAAGCTTAGTGAGGCTAGATATAAATGAATATTGTTTATCAAAGTATATTATCACTTGCTCGCAAAGTCTGTTTGGAGTGACTAGTAGAAATCAGCCAAGTGGCACGATTTAAGCCTCTGAAGAATAAATCAGGCAAATACCATCTTTGTGACCCCCAAAAGACCATTTACTATCTTATCCTTAGAACAAGAATTGACCCTGTGACCGTGTTGAAATGCCATGCCTAGTTTACATGGCCGGGCCAATCACAATTACAGAATTGTCCGTGATAGGACACCCAAATTGGAACTGGACAACAAAGCCAGACATTGCTTGTTTGAATATATTAACATGCTGGAGCACTGTTATAATGGTTTAGTGGATTCTTCAAACATTCATAGAAGATCAATTTGTTGAAACCAGTAATCAACTTTCAACATTTTCGTGAAAGCAAAGGTTCCCAGGTTTGCATGCCTGATCAGGAGAAGAATTTGAAACATTTTCTACAAATTTAAGAGTCAGACTTTCCATGCCTGATTTGATGGTATTTGATGTTTGTTTCACAGTTAACCAACCTCTTGAGATGCCTCCAGTTTAGAGTCGTTTATTTTGTTTGCCTAAGTGACTATCGTCAATCATGTTGTTACTTTAAGAAGTCTTCATTCTTGGTTGATGAGATTGGACTTCTACAATAACCTTTTTGTTGCGTTGCAGGCGTGCACGATTCATTCTGGACGCATGCTTGTGATGTTGATAGAATGAATCAGATCCTAAGAGAAAAGTTTGTGGATTTATACAGTATGCCAATACTTGAAAACGTAAGTATTATAACCCCTCAAATAGCTTCTTGCATGCACTGAATGACAGTTTTAACTTGTTTCTCGTATTTCCATGTCCTAAATAGCCTGCTGAAGTATCTCATTAAATTTATTTTCGTTCTCCGCATCTCTTTTTTAAGTGCACTAAGAAGTGTTGATTTTGTACCTAGACTTGGGTGGAAATGGAGTGTAATTAACATTATGACATCCAACTTCATGGTTGGATCCTTGGCTTTTAGACCAACTCCTTAGGATGCTTATTTCTCAATTTAATTGTGAAACAGGAAATGCATGGATTTGACATTGCCAAATCATTTTAATTTATGTGTTACTTGCAAATTGTTGGCATAAGTTACCAAGAATTGCTTCACTAAGCTTGCTCTGCATCCAGGACTTATCGACTTGCTTTGACTTCAATTTTTAAGATGATTCACTTGCACTTTACATGTTGATTGCATGAGCAGCTGCTTGAAAGCTTCCAGACGTCATATCCAATGTTGACCTTCCCCCCTCTGCCAAATAGAGGAGACTTTGATCTTGAAAAAGTTATTGAATCTCCATACTTCTTCAACTGATCCTCCCCATAATGCATCCACTCGACGGACAATTTTGCTGTGCTCATCAGAGGGTACCTGTCAGAGGTGCTTGCGAATGCGCACGGATTCTACTAGAAGCCAGATTCATCTGAGCCTGGACAGCGGCTTTCTTGTTCTTGTACATGCACTGTATACAAGTTCATGGTCTTGGTGCACATAGCATCTATCTGGGGACATGTTGAAGTCTCATCTCATGGTGCGTAACATAACTAAGCTTCAGCAATTTCTAGTTGCGAAAGATGGAGTGAGAACAGAAGCCGAGTACTAATCCTGAAATGCTTGTCAAGGCTTTATCCATAAGGAGCATGGATATATCATAGGGGATTGTATATGCTTTAAAGAAGTCTTTCCCCCAACTTGTTATCTATGCACAAGCACAGTAGGGAGCTCAGAAAGGAGAGAGAACATAATTTTGGGAAAGAGGTGTTCAGTCTTCAATGGGCTAACACTGTAACTCTGTCGTGTACAAATAAGTAGTTTTTAGTTATTCAATATGGTGGAAGGTATATAATACTTTGATGGCTGTGTATATACCATATCTTGAATAATTGAGCTCTTCTCTTCAAATGGAAATACTACAGAAATTTGATTGGATTTTGATACCCAACTCATCGAAATCTTTTGATCTTTGGAAAACTTGTTTGTTACTCATTTCTTGATTGATTTTTGCTTGGTCTTTAGCTCATTGATTCTACTCTTGGACTCAATTATTTCATACATTTGTTTTACCTTACTGACTTGTCCAAAAATCAATTTCAACTCATGAACTTAGAAGGGTGGGTTTGGAGACATGAGATGAGGCTTCAAACACATAGTAATGAGCGCAAAAATTTCCAAGTCCTTACGAGTAAATGCAGTCCGTGAACATCAATTGGCTTATTACATATGCCTGAACCATTTGTAGTAATTATGACATGTTCTCTCCTTTTAGGTACGGCAATAGCTCTTTTAACATAGTTTCCAATGACTGGCTTGGATTTAACAAAATTTATTGGAGTAAGTCTCAACTGCCAACGTATTCTGCGACAATAGTTGTTTTTTCAAGCTTCTTGCTTCCGAAAACCAATTAAAATTTTCCCATGTTTGTGTTGGAGCGAGAGAGAGAGGTGGCCATGAATGCATGTATGCATGGAGCTATCACGTAAAATGTGTGGGTATTCGAGCTGGAGTTGTCTTAAAAAGTTGGAAAAGCATTCAAATTGGTTGCAACAGTAGTATTTATATGCTTAGAATTAATACTTGTTGGTTTGGGTGTGGTGGGTGGTTGGGAGTATGCTTATAAAGCTCTGTGTTTGCACGCAAGTGCAGTCAAGGAATAAGAATGGCTGTGAAGGGTTTTCTGGCCGCAGTGCTAATCTCTCTTTTGGTGGTGGGGTGTGCGGAGGCCAGGAAGTTGGGGCAAAAAGGTGAGCTCAAGAAACCAGAAGGGTTCGTTGATGGCGATGCTGGTCTAAGTAATCATTATGTAAGACCTGACTGCGTAGGAAAAGGTGGTGGTGGTGGAGGCAGTGGTGGGGGTGTTGGTGGCGGCATTGGCGGGGGAGTTGGAGGCCATGATGGTGGAAAGCACCATAAGAAGGCTAAAAAGCATCACCATAATGGAGTTGGAGGAGGTATTGGAGGGGGCAGTGGCTCTAGCGGAAGTGGAATAGGAAAGGGGACCGGGAAGGGAGGTGGAGTTGGTGGTGGACATGCCCACGGATCAGCCGGTGGTATAGGGGGAGGTGGTGGTGCAAACGGAGGTGGAGGGATTGGTGGTGGAGGTGGAGTTGGTGGAGGGGTTGGAGGTGGTGGTGGAGGGGGAATTGGTAAAGGTATTGGTGGTGGAGGAGGAATCGGTGGTGGTGTTGGAGGTGGAGTTGGTGGAGGCGTAGGTGGCGGAATTGGAGGTGGGGTTGGAGGAGGAATAGGTGGTGGAGCTGGGGGTGGCAGTGGAGGCGGTTTCGGTGGTGGATTTGGAGGTGGTGGCGGTGGTGGAGGTGGTATAGGCAAAGGAATTGGTGGAGGAGGAGGAGGTGGGGGTGGTTTTGGGGGAGGTATTGGCAAAGGCATAGGTGGTGGAGCGGGCGGTGGTTTTGGGGGTGGCATAGGTGGTGGAGCTGGAGGTGGTTTTGGAGGAGGAATAGGGAAAGGAATTGGCGGGGGAATAGGTGGTGGTGGTGGTGGTGGAGCTGGATTTGGTGGGGGTGGTGGCGCTGGGGGCGGCATTGGCGGCGGAAATGAACCGAAGAAACCATGAGTTCTAAAAGCTGCTGCATTGTTCCCTCTCTATGATTATTAATTTGGCTGTTCCAAGAGTATTTCCACAAAGTAGTTGTTTCCATTTGGTGTCTCTTTGTAACCCCAATTTGGAACTACAATTGCGCTTCAATGTCTTTAATTTTCATATCCATTTTATTCTGGATGTATTAATATTTCTGGGATGAACATAAATATTTGTGTTATTTATTTTATGTTAATTAAAAGTGTATATTGAATCTCCTCCCAATTAATATTACATTATTAATCTGATCTTAGACGTTAACTATTTTCTTAGTTTATTGAATTATAAAAATTTGTTTCTAAAATATACTAAACTTCTAATTTATTTTCTAAATGAGTCCCAAAAACATGTTTGTGTATATTTTTCTTTGAGAATTTATATACTTAATAATTTACATCTATACCTATATGTCATACATATATGTAAAGTATTATTAAAATAATAATGACCTTAAAATTTTATACACTTCTTAACTTCATTGTTAACACTACAATATAGAGAAAAAGTAATTTAATTAGATTAAACTAATAAAAAATAAGACAAACTTAATTTCATCATAAATTGTAGGGATAATTCCATTTATACTTATAACCTATAGTTTGTTTACATAAATTATCCGAACCTTTGCATAATTATAGAAACAACCCCTAGCAAAATTAAGTAGGGAGCAATTTGTGTAAATAATATTGATATTTCTGGTGGGTGTATGTATAATTATCCAAAAAATAGGGGTGATTTGTGTAAACAATGTGACTATCCCTAAATTATAATGCATAGTCTCAAAATAAAATTATTATAAGAATTTAAACATGAACTGTTGAAAGAAATACTTATTTTACTTTCACTTAAATAAACTTGTTAAGTAGGTGCAACGAGCTTTCCAAAATAAAGTTATTTTATTCAACATTTTTTAGCATACATGAGAAATGATACACCATATGCTTCGTTTACATTTAATGATTTGGCCATACATACATAAACATAAAGATTTATTTTAAAGAACAGTTAAGACAGACATAAAAATAGGCATAAAAACTTATTAGATTGAAAACTTTATTTTATTTCGTTCATCTTTTTGTATGTCGGCATAAAATATAATGCAATTTGTTAATTTTTGGCGAGTTCAAAAAATAAAATAAAATTGACATTTGTTAAGAATATATTAATCTTGATAATAAAACATTTGCATTTGTTAATAAATTCATAACTTATCGTCACAAGAAGTAAGTATTTCCAAATTTATGAAGTTTATATTTCACATGAATTTTAATACTTTTTATGAAAAATAACAGCGTGCAAATATTTTAATAGTTCCAGTAAAAAGTTCATCATTGATATTCGAAAACTGAATCCTCTTTCATTTATTAGCCAGAATTAACAGCACCAGCTGCCTTATGGAGGCAGGGAAAGGAAGGGAAAATGAATAAAAAGAGATGAGCATAAATAAAGAAACAGAAATAATTCGAAAAATCAGATTGAGTCCATCCCTTCTATAATCTTGAGTTCAGCAGTTATTCACATGCAGACTTTATCCAGGACATGAGAATGGGAGACACAACATATAAGATTTACTTACAAGAAGCTGTTGCCATTTCATGAAGAGAACTTGTGATTTGATGTTGCCCGACTTGATTGCATTGTCGTTGTCTTCATGGAACGGTAGGCCTTTCTGTTATTGTTGCGAAACATACTTGCACATAGTGTCAGAGCCAAGCATTAGTATATAAATCACATAAAACTGAAAAAAGAATAAAACAAAAAACTCTAGGTCCGTCTTGGGAGTTTAAAGCCGAATCTTGGCCATTAACATCACTTTCCAAGGACGTCTTCTTGGACAGAAGTTGCTGCACATATAATTGGACATCATAGTGAAAAATAAACTTTGTTTTTAAGACAACCTCAAGAAAAAGCAAACTAAAAGTATATTTTCTTACATTCTTACAGGAATTAGCAAACTAGTGGCCTCGAGTAAAGAGAATAGAGAAAACAACTACGTCATAAAATCTAGCAGCTCTTCGAGAAGTATGAGAACAAGAAGGTACTTCACTGGATCATGTGAAAAACACATCAGCCTTGCCAATCATGCACTTCAAGCCTCGAATCAGCAAAAGACACAATGCAGTATGCACTTTTATACACCAGAAGCAGTGTTTATGTGTCTGAAGGAAATTATGAGAACACTGAAAGCAGAATGATAGCAAATCATATCAATGTATAAGGACTGATGCAATGTGAAAGTATCTCTAGGCAATTAACTGTTTTCTTTATTTTTCATTTGATATGTAAAGATAACGACGATGGTGTGTCTCCTCCTGTCGACATTAAATTAAAAGGAGAAGATTAATACAAATTATAAATAATAACTGTTAAACTATATATAAACAGCTAAAAGGTGGATCTCATCCTACTTGAATTACATGAGCTCATATAACCAAAAGGTACTCTAGATATATCAGTTAAAAGACCACCGTTAGACCTCATTGGCAAATTGACAACAGTATGATCAACATATTCACTGTTCTTGATGGAACATGGAGTAATTCAGAACAATCCCTGTCTGCACTTTGTACAAGTTGAATATCTGATGTCAGTGTACAACAAAGACTCCAGCCACTTCCTGGAAAAGTAAATTTGAAATTGTGTCTGTGATTTTTTTTCTGCAAAGTTCAGAGGAATAACATGTAAATGGATGCAAAGATTCTGTATGTGCAATGCTTACCACTGCATCAGATTCAGAGTCGTCTATGCTATGAGGTCTAGATGGATGTATAGAGGAAAGAAGCAGAACAACCATGACAGTAGCGTGCGTATGAATGAATACAAGTATCATAGGCCCATCTGCTTCATCCACAAGGACCACTTTACAGCCTCCAGGTACATATCATTCTTTCTTAATGCAGTGATCAGATTAGCATAGGTTATCCTGTCAGGTTCTATTCCATTTTCTCTCATTTCCTTGACCAAAGCCATGGCATCGTCAACCATTCCTGCAATCCCATATGCTTTTATCAATGTGTTATAGCTGCACAAATCAGGACTGATTCCACATTCTTTTAATTCCGTTAGCACGCCAGCAACTTCTTCAATCCATCCTTGCTCTCCATAGATGTTGATTAAGATGTTGTAAGTGTACTGGTCAGAAGAACAGTTAGAAACCTTCATCCTCTGCAAGACACCTCTAAATTTTTCCATTTCACCTTCTTTCCCATAGACATCCAGCATGCAATTGTAGGCTTCAAGGGAAACTGAAAAACCATCAAATTGCATTTTCTTGACAGCTGCTGACATATTCTTTAAGTATTTATTTTTCCCATAGGCAGCTATGATAGTATTGTAAGATATAACATCAACTAGACCTCGTTTCTTGGCCATCCAAAACACTTTCCTTGCCCTTTCAAATAGTCTAGATTTGCCATAAGCATTGAGCATCACATTGAAGGTAATGGTATTCGGTGAAAATCCTCGCTGAAGCATTTCATCAAAAAGCCTTGAGAGTTCATCAACTGGCAACGCACGGGCACAGCAGTTTATAACACAATTATACATTTCCTCATCCCAAATTTCACCATTTTTCAACACTTGATAATACAGCTTGACCAATTTATCATCCATGCCACATCGCTGATAAATGCGGAGCATATCACGTAGAAGATACGCATCAGGCACAATATTCTTTTGTTCATTCATTATGTCCAAAACCAAGCAGGCGTCTTTCAAAGACCCAGATTTGACATACATTCTTATTATAATGCTAAAGGCTATCATGTCCAATTTGACACCTGAAGTTTTCAACTCCGCATAAAGTTTTTCAGCTTCAATAAAAAGGCCCATTTTACTGTAAATGTCAATCATTGTGCAGAAGATATTCAAGTTTGGTCGGGCAGATCTTGGCATGTAAGTAAATATTTTGATGGCATTCTCAAGATGACACAAATCTTTGCATGAACATATTAATAGGTGGTACAAGTTATCCTCAAATATAGAATCCTCCCATTGCTTGTCTCTCAGAACTTCCAGTGCATTATCAATCAAGCAATTTTTCACATAAGCTGTTACAAGAATTGCGCAAGATGTCTGGTTTTTGAGAACATGATCATACAGGGGACCTTCCAAAGTCAAAGACATCTTTTCCAGTCTATTAGCCTTCTCATACGCCTGTAAGACAATGCCCAGGATGGAGGATTTTTCACAACCAATCAGCATCATGTCATCAATAGTTCTTCTAGCGCCATCTTCATCTTCATGCTTGGCTTGCAATCTCATCAATGTATACAAGTTTGAGGAATTAGGCTTAAAACCCAACCTCTTCATTTCCATGTAGTAAAGTTTTGCCTGCTTATAATTGCCTGTTCGACCCCAACCTTCAATTAGTGACCTATATGTTGTTTCATCAGGCTCAACACCATTTTCTTTAAGGTCGTGGAACAAGCGTTCTGCGTGATCCATACTTGAAACTCTCCCATATCCAGTGATCATTGTATTGTATGCAACTATACTTGGAGAAAAGCCAGCTTCTCCCATTGCACACAGCACCTGCTCCGCATCACTTAACTTGCCCTGCTGGCAGTAAGCATTTAGCAGTACCAACCAGTTCTCCTGATTTAAAACCACATGATCTTCTCTCAGGAAGGAAATAACATCTTCTGCTTTATCATACAAGCCCATGCGTATATAAATCGTGATCATAGCTGAATAAGCAGACTGGCACGTTATTTTCAGATTCCGCATCCAAGAAAATGTGAACTCTGCCTCCTCGACAACCCAACCCTTCTGGTAAAGAGTCATAAGCATTCCAAAAGTAGCAACATTTGGCCGAACCTTATAATCCAACATCATCCTGAACCACTTAGCTCCCAAATCGACAAGCCCATTCTTATAACAAGCATATATAAGGGTATTGAAAGTCCGATAGTTAAGCTCGCAACCTGAGTCACAAACCATTTCCCTGATCATGACTTCCGCTTCACCCCAGTCCTCCTTTCTACCCAAAACCCTAAGAATCAAATTATAGGCAGTCATGTTCTTCTTCAACTTCCCATTAACTTTCATCCACTCAAAAAACCTCAAAGCTTTGTTACCATTGCTTTTCTCAAGCTGTTCTAAGATCAGATTGCAACGCTCGTAGCTCAACTCAGGCGCAAGATCATCAAAATCTAAATCCACTACAGTCTGGCCATCCAAGACTCTGTTTGGTTTTATATTTTGTCGTGGACCCACGACTTTCTCTTCCTTCTTATACTTGTTGCGATTTCTATGAACATCCAAATTCCTACTAGTGTGCTTCCGAGCCGCATTTGCACTCCTAAGCTTTTTCCAGATATTCACTCTCCCTTTATGAGAATCTCCATGAAAATCTGGGGTTTCTAAAATCATATGATCACCAGCTACATATTTCTTCCCATCACCAATCTGACAACCATCCAATGTCGACTCAGGCGCACCCAAAAGCTCATTTCCTAACCCATTAACCCTAATCTGCTTCAGTTTACAAAAGGGCTTCACAATAAGCGCCCCATTAGTAATCACATAACCCGAAAACAAGGTACTTGAGCCAAATTTCAATGAATTCAAAGCAAACCTCTGTTTCTTGGACTCATAACAGCTGTTATCTACAGAAACTGAGAGCTTCAGGGAGGCCATGGAGTACGGTGGCCTCTGCTTACACTAGCACTACTTCTTATTCATCGAATGACTAACTGCATTCAGCAGCATAAGAAAATTCAAGTTCTTGAATTTCAAAGTCGAATTCAGCTTAAAAGTAAGTGGATTTTAGCGATGGAAGCCAATAAAAGACGTACCTCTCTTCACAGAGTGCAAGCATTGAAAGGATAAATGAAGTTGAAAGAAGTGGAGGAAAAGAAGCTACTGGGTTGGAATCCTCTCCTAGATTTGCATATTTTGTTATTAAATGAGTAGAGAAATTTTTTTCTCATCATTGTCTGTGTATGGATAAATATACATCCAAAACATCTACATAAAAATAGAATAGGCAATAGCATTATAACTCTTTGAAGATCACAAAAATATACTTCATACATTAGTTCACATTTAAAAATTCAAACACATTTGATGCGTATACATAATTTATTAATGTGTATATATAATTCTAAAGTTTTATTTTATTTCTTTTGTCTAATTAAATAAAATTATAGATAAAATAATTAATTTATTAATTTGACAAAATAAATTATTATTAAGTATCAAGAACAGAAAATTATTTGAAGAAATAAATATTTTGTGAATAAATAAATATATTTTTCAATAAATATTTTGTCGGCTAATGTAGTCTAGGGATCACGACCCTTAATTGTTACGGTAGCAGAGGAACATTTGATTAGGAGTATAAATGGATCGAACTCGACAAAAAATTAAGGCTCGAGGTCGAGCTTTTGATTTTGAATTTGAGCTCGACAAGCTCAAAACTTTTAGGCTCGAGCTCGAGCTATTTCAAATTTTTATTTATAATTAAAATATTAATTATTTTGAATATTATTTATTATGTAAGATTAACAAACTCAATATTTTTAACAAAAATATATTTCTAATTTTCTTCAACTATTAGATAATAAAATTAATACTTAATATAAAATAAAAAATATATAGCAATAATAATTATAATAATAGAATGCTTATGTAAGTTAATGGAAACATTAATTTCATAATAATTATAAAATTAACAAAGATTTGTTTCCATTAAATTAATGTTATGTATATACAACTTCATAAAAAAGAATACTAAAATTATGCTTATTTAGATGGATATGGAAATACCATACTTTTACAATGATATAAAATTAAAATATGAGATATTGCCTAAATATAATTCTAATATATTATAAATATTTTTTTTATTAATTTGATATACTAATATGTGTTAGTTAAATATATAAGAATATTTCAAAAAAAAAATTATTAAAAAATAGAAAAAGCTCGCAAGTGGGATAGAATTATATTGGTTCCAGCTTGACTCATCAAGGAGCTCGAGGTGAGCTCTAGTTGAGCCAGTCCGCCAGCTTGCAATTGGCTCGACTCATCTACTACCGCTACATTTGATGTAAGTGCTTGAATTTATTCTATATTAAATTAAAAGTTTATTTGTTTTTATATTATAAATATTTTCTTATTATATTTTTATTTGAACTAAATAGAATCTCTATAAATTAATAACTTTTCTCTAAAATAATAAACTTTCTCGGTCCCGATTTTGGCCCAAAGTCTAAATTAATAAGATAATAACTTTTCCAAAAAACCCTTATATAAATTTATGCTCCCTTCAATATTATAAATTAATAATTCTATAAAATTACAAATATAACTAGGACAAGATTGTCTAATTGGTTTATATTCATGTATAATGAACTTTGTTTTTAAGGGGGATGTATTATATTTTATTAGTCAATCATTCAGTGAGTCAAATACAATGTGTATATTTTATTCATAAAGAATAATGTAGATTCGTTGAATTAAAAAATTATTTTTAAATTAATAAATTATTAATTTATCAATTATAATATCTCTTTAAATTAATAAAATTATGTGGTCCTCATATTATAAATTTATAGAGGTTTTAATGAATTTATGAAAATATGGTTTTAAGAAATATGTGAAGGAAAAATTTTGGACATCAGAGAAGAAATAGGGTTAAATTGCATTTTATGCTCCTATATTTTGTTAAAATAGCTAAAACCTTCTCTGTGTTTTCGAAATAGAAACCCCCATTATATTTTCTAAAACTCAGCAAAAAAAAAAAAATCATTCCATTAATAATTAACGGAAGGTACATTACACGCGCTCCTTGTGTGTTTGGAGGGTGTTTGTACTTGCTTTTGACCTTATTTATTGATGTTTTTAACTAAAATACCCTCGTGATGTTTATATATTTCACACCTACATCTTTTACTTATTTCGGTTGATTTTTTTATATTTTAATCTATCTAAAAATAAAATATTTTTCTAAATATATTTATTTAAAACTATGAAAAAATATAAATTTTTTAAGTTTTATAATTTAAATTAAAATATTAAGTTAAAATCACAGTATAAAAATTAATATAGTAAATTCATCTTTAAAATTTAAAATATCTTAATTAATATAAAAGTTAATAATTACAAAACTTATATAATATTAATAATTTAAATAATTATTCTTTAGTTAAAACTTATATAATATTAATAATAAGGGCATGAAATTGGATATCTGTTCCCATCCTGGACTAGGCGTCTATGCTTAATACTTGAGATCGCATTACACCAAACTGCTCGATATAGGAACCTCTTCTTCCTATTTGATTAATGACTGTGGCCACAGTTTTATAGAGCGTAAACGCATCTCCAAGTGCATAGGAGATACCTTTGTCACGTTTTGATAGGGGACGGATCCCCTTCTTGGAATTCACTGTCCTTGCTACATACTTTGACTGCACTAGAAAAGGTTTATGATGATCATGTCTGAAACACGATCACCCTTCGCACAAATCTAAGATATAGTCATCGCATGCACGTGACTACCGTGATTCTTCAAGTCTGAGGGTTACTCCCGTACTATTAGAGCCGGCGACTCAAATCATACCAACCAAGCCTCCAAGGCTTCCATATAACGATCCTCGCGAGCCAGTTCAGTAGATTCGACACCTAGCCAATCGACCCATTAAGATTGCATAGACGTCCCACGTATGTCGCTGATGAAACACGACATTCATCAAATGAATGCAACTCTTAATGTAAGTCTTAGTAGGATTCTCGGTGCCCAGTCTTAAGGTGCTCGACTTGAAAAATTTCAGACCAAACACTAAATAGTTGGTTTCATAACAACCATCCAATGCGCAGTCCAATTATTGCACGGTTGTTAAAGTGGTATGTGGGCATCTGTTGTGACGTTCAAGCAGTTTGACGTAATTTGCTAAGCACAACAGATACGTGTGCCGACGATGAATTCTTATCACATTCATCAGGACAACATTGCTTAAATAAAGATTGCTTGAATGGTTCTCAAAACTTCCAATCCAATTGGCTTTTACACCCATTCCAATATGTGTTACAAACATGATCATCATAAGACTTGTCCAGTGCAGTCGGAGTGTGTAGCGAGGATGGTGAGTTCTAAGAAGACGATCCATCCCCTGTCAGTATGTGACAGAGGTATCTTCTATGCACTTGGAGATGCACTCATGCTCTATGAATCTGTGGCCATATTCGTTGATCGAATAGGAAAATGTAGTTCCTATGTTGAGGAACTTGGCTTAATGCGATCTCAAGTATTATGCATAGACGCCTAGTTGAGGATTGAAACCGACACTCAATTCCATGCGCTAGCTAAGGCTGGGAGATGGTAGACGGCAGGACCGAATCCGTAGGGACTCGAGAGCCTAAAAATTTACATTATTATTCTCCTAGTCTCTAGTGCCATGACCGTTGCTAGACGACCACCTATGCTGACGGGCTTTCTTGATCAAGGGTTAATCGAGATTTATTAATTAAATTAGATTTAATTAATAATTGTATTTAACACTATCCCAAATCTACCTGAAAGGCGAACCTAAAGAGTCACACATAAATCACCGAGAAGGGACCGGGAATTAATTGAAAATTAATTCTATAAGTAATTGAATTACTTATAAATAAGAGGGATCCATTGGATGGAGGAGTCCAAGAATAAATTAATATGATTAATTTATATTGGGCTTGCTTTTATTTATTTAATAAGTTGGACTTATTAATTAATTGAGGCTTATCAAGCTCATATATTTAACTAGATTAAATATATGATGAGTTTAATTCGGTGGGTTTTAATTAATTAAATTAGATTTAATTAAATTATTTGGGCCTTGTATTTTATTTTTAAATAAAATAGGCCAAAGCAACCCCTAATTAAGTTGTTGGAAAATTCGAGGAAAGGAAATTGTTGACTAACAAATTTACTATTGCAAAGTGCCCTGTTAGTCATCCTTTATTTGGAATAAAGGATTTATTACCTTGTGGATGGTAGAATGAACCTAGGCAAATTCTAATACATTCATACAAGGTAAATATATGTATATGAGTTATTTGGAATGACCGATAAATACATAACACAAAAACACAAAATAATTTCCTACACCAACACAAATTCGGCTGCCCCCTCTCATAAGCACACTTGGTGTATTTTTTCTCTCCAATTCTTTTCTAGCAAATTGAGTTGAGGGATCCCATATTTCGGTGTGGTGTGGACGCAACTTTAGAGGGCTTCTACGTTGAAGTCTTGCGTGAACGGATCAAAGGAAGGAGGTTCGAAGTAAATCAAAGAAAGAGGTAATTCTTGATTTTACGATCTTGTACATCTCGTTTTTATTTCAACCATTAGCCCTGCTTAGTTTTTATTATTTTTATTATTAACTACATCGAACGTCCGGAAACTCCAAGGGTACACCCCTTGGAATTATGATTTTATTACGTTTTATTTTTAATTTACGTAATTTTATATTACACTTTTGTTCACACGTTTCTGGGCCGATTCACTCGCATTTTGCGGTGCTTTCAAGTGGTATTAGAGCTTGGTTCGATGTAGGGGCTATGATTTTATGTGAATAAGCATGACAATATAATTTTATTGCTTTTGAAGCATGATATTTATTTTTTTCTTATTCTTGAATAATTATATGATAAAATAACTTGTTTACTTTTTGCAATTTTGGATGTTTTAAGTATTTTAAGAAAATTAGACTTTTTGGTAAAATACTTATTTTTTAATTTAAGGTTGATGTGTGGAAATAAAAAAAAAAAAATGGCACTGTAGCAGTGCACTGCTAACTGGTATTGCATAGCGCGTGCGCGGCCGCTGGGCTGCCTCTGCTGCTAACGGTCGGCGGCTGGGCTAATCGCCAATTTTTCCTGAAAATTCAATTTTCTAATTTCTGCATATTTTCTGAAAAATATTAATTTATTGCAAATTTAATTTTGGAGAAAATTGGATTTTTTCTAGAATTAAATTGCTTGAATTAATTGGTTGTTTTTTGTGCATTGGATGCACGGGGCTTTGTCATCCCTTTTTGGTATTTTCTTGGAATGTTCACTTTCTTGTCTAGCATGATTAATTGTTAGTATGTGCTAGAATGAATATGGGTGGATGATCACGGAGCCCTAGATCGTATGTATGTCTTTTATTTTGTTGGGTGGGCCCGTGTGCCCTTGTGATCTATTTTCTCCCTCCTTCACATTTTTAACCTTCGAATAATATGGCTTGCTATCTCCCTCCTAATGTACTCCCCCTAACTTCTGATTGGGGTTTCTTTTAAAATTGTAATGAAAGTAGTATAGGACATTTTGGTGAGGTTTTTATTTAAGCAAACCTATGGAGATGAAGGTCAATGAAGGAGGTCTACGGAGAAGGCGACCCATGAAGATATCACAAGGCCCATCTATATGTTGATGGGTAAAATATTATGTAATAGCATAGGGTCACCTTAAACAGTCCTTAAACTTACTACGGGCTCAATGGGTCGCATAGTTTGGGCTCATGATCATCCAATAGGGGTATACTAGGTTTCATTGCATGCGATGCTTTTATTTAATGCTTTAAATATTTGATACTTATGCATGCAATATGTGATGTACTCTCACTTGGTTGGACTAAGTTGAAGTGTTCAGGCCCAAAATGGACTTGGATCAAAATGGTTTGATCTGTCCAAGGTTTTCCTCCAATAATGTGGTGAGGAAGCTTTCACTACCTAAGTTTGGTCTCACGAGTCGTGGCACATTTGGACTAGAGGCAAGCTGTACCATTATTATGAACAAAGGAACACGCTCATACACAAATATCAGTAGAGGGATCACAAGTCTAAGGACTACTGGAAAGTTCGGAGAAATTAGACTTGAGGTGGAGAACTAAATTGGTTATAGAGACAAACCATTCGATGGGATTGAGGTGGTGCGTATTTAGTGGGAGTTCTTGAAAAGTCTGAAAATGAGAATGGAATTCTTGTTTAGTGAAATTCCTCCGGAAGCGGCGATGTTGAACTGTCTCTGGTAAGGAAGAAATTGAACCTTAATTGGACATGATCCGATCGATGCTTCATTGAATTAGTTGGCCCGTCTGGATGTGGACTTTCAAAAACCGTCCAGTTGTAAATTATGGTGTTTTCTTAAAGTTGTAATCCAGACACCACATTTAATATTGATTGATAAACCTCTGTCCCACAAAAGTCTTGAGTATGAGGAATTGTCCTGCATACGTCAAAGGACTAGTGGGACGAGTAGAAAACTCTAGTTACCTAAAAAGTACAAGTTTCTAAAACCAGACAAGGAGAAGCTATGTAGGACATTGATTCGGATAAATGGTTTGGAGCCATAAAATCCGCTATGGAGTTCAAACTAGGTTTGAATGTTCTACATACTTGTTTTGACAAGTTCATGACGTACATGACTTGGTCAAGAACAAGGTCGAAGGTCAATGGGAGCTCAATTGTATTCCAAGTATTTTAAATTGAAGAACATCTCGATCATTTGGAAAGATAGAAAGATTCCTTGAAAGTCTAAAACACGAACATTGTTCATAAAATTCTCCATAATAGGAATTGGATTCCTATCTAGGTATAAGCAGTCATGGTATACTGATGAGGATCTTAGATGTTTGACATCCCCTGCGTCTTTGTTGTAAGTAGCATGGAATGCTATTCGGTGCACTAAGCCCGATGTTGCTTATGCTTTTTAAGTATAACAATGGATATTGAGTGTGCACCGATGAGGCAACATACAACTGTTGAAGGGCTATCTTTGATACCTGAATAATATTAAATCTAAATAACAAACGTACATTCGAGGTTTAATGATAATGTGGTAATATTGGAAAGGTTCCAACTGGAATACCACAAGGAACCTTATTGTGAAGATCGAACGTATGGAAACTTTAAAAGTTATACTGGAAGATGTTAGGATAAAAAAAAAACGCCCAATTGTTGGATGTGCTACCTCTCATAGCCGCGCCAGTAGTCACCTTTAGAGGATGACAACTGTGGTATAGCACAAGGTAAAAGGCCCAAGATCTCATCACACGTCCAAGGAAAAATCTTAGACACCATCATCTACTTAGAGTGATGATAGGAAGATGTAACGTGCAGTTGGACCGCATGACATCGAAAGAAACGGAAGTGGACCATAAGACCTAGCCGATATAGCAGATTGCTCATAATCACATTAATGTGAAAACATGAGTAATTGGATTTAAGGCCAAGTGGGAGATTGTTGGAATAGGTGACCAAAAGTCAATTGGATTGGTGGTTTTAATAACCATTAAACCAATCTTTATTTAAGCAATGTTGTCCTGACAAATATGATAAGTATTCATCTTCGACACATATATCTATTGTTTTTACCAAAATTACGTCAAGCACCCCTTTGACGTCATAACAGATGCCCACAGACCACTTAATAACCCATGTAGTTGGGCTGCGCATTGGATGGCGACTATGAAGCCAACTTCTCAGGGTTAGTTTGAAGTGTTCCAAGTTGAGCACCTCGAGAATGGACATCGAGTGTCCTATGGGGACTCACATTAAGAGTCGCATTCATTTGATGAATGTTGTGTTTCATCAGCGACGAACGTGGGACGTTTATGCAATCATAATCTAGGTGTCGAATCAACTGAACTGACTCGTGGGGGTCATCATATGGAAGCCTAGGAGACGTTGTCGGTATAACTTGTGTTCCCGACCCCGATAGTACGGGAGTAGTCTTTAGACTTGAGGAATCACGGGAGTCACGTGCATACGATGACTGTATCTTGGATCTGTGCGAGAGGTGATTGTGTCACAGATATGATCATCATAAACCTTATCTAGTACAGTCGGAGTATGTAGGGAGCATGGTAAGTTCCAAGAAAAGGATTAGTCTCCTATGCAAACGCAACAGAGGTATCTTCTATGCACTTGGAGATGCGTCACGCTCTATGAATCTGTGGTCACAGTCATTGATCGAATAGGAAAAGAAGGTTCCTATGTTGAGAAACTTGGTGTAATGCGATCTAAAGTATTATGCATACACACCTAGTCCAAGATGGGAGCCAACTCTCAATTCCATGCCTTAGATTAAGGCTGGGAGACGGTAGATGGATGGACCGTACCCGTATGTACTCGAGAGCCTAAAAGTTTGCATGAATATTCACCTAGTCTCTAGTGCCATGGACCGTTGCTAGATGATCACCCATGATGACGGGCTTTCTTGATTAATGATTAATCGAGAATTATTAATTAAATTAGATTTAATCAATAATAGTGTTTGAAACTAGCCCAACTCTAGGTAAACCTAAAGAGTCACACACAAATAACCGAGAAGGGACGAAGAATTAATTGAGAATTAATTCCATAAGCAATTAAATTGCTTATAAAGAGGGATCCATTGGATGGAAGAGCCCAAGATTAAATTAATAGGATTAATTTATATTGGACTTGCCTTATTATTTAATAAGTAGGACTTATTAATTAATAAAGGCTTATTGGATTCATATATTTAATTGGATTAAATATATGACGAGCTTAATTAGGTATTTTTTAATTAAATTAGATTTAATTAAAATTATTTGGGCATTGTATTTTATTTTTAAATAGAATCGCCAAAGCAACCCCTGATTAAGTTGTTGGAAAATTTTAGGAAAGAAAATTATTGACTAACAAATTCACTTTTGGAAAGTGCCATGTTAGTCATCCTTTATTTGGAATAAATTATTGACTAACAAATTCACTTTTGGAAAGTGCCATGTTAGTCATCCTTTATTTGGAATAAAGGATTTATTACCTTATGGATGGTAAAATGAACCTAGATACATTTTAATACATCCATACAACGTATATATATATATATATATTAATTATTTGGAACGACTAATGAATACATAACACAAAAACACAAATAATTTCCTACACTTGCAACAATTCCACAGCCCCCTCTCATAAGCACACTTGGTGTGTTTTTTCCCCCAATTCTTTTCTACCAAATTGAGTTCTGGGATCCCGAATTCCGGTATGGTATGGAGGCAACTTTAAAGGGCTTCTACGTTGAACTCTTGCGTGAATAGATCAAACGAATGAGGTTTGAAGTAAATTAAAGAAAGAGGTAATTTTTTATTAATGATCTTGTACCTCTTGTTTTTATTTCAACCATTAGCCCCGCTTAGGTTTTATTATTGTTTTTATTAACTCATCGAAAGCTTGGGAACATCAAGGGTACACCCTTGAAATTATGATTTTATTATGTCTCATTTTTAATTTACGTAATTTCATATTACCGCTTCCGCTCACCCATTCCTGGGCCGATCCATTCGCATTTTGCGGTGCTTTCAACACTAAGGCTAGAGGCAAGGGTAGCAATGTAGTAATACATGATTCACTTCCTGAACAAAACTTACAAATGTCAATAAAGATTTTAGAAGGGGATGAGGGTATCAGGGAGTTATTAAGAGACTATAAGGGCTGCAATGTTATCAATTTACATTAAAGAAAAAGCAAGTCCCTTATGGTCTGTTAATGCAAGCATGGTAATATTCTTAATCCTGAAGAACCTGTGCTACTGTTACAGTATAGTGTTGAGGGTGCAGGGAATGAGGAACAATATGAGGGTGTAGGAATTGAGGAAAAGGCTGAGAATGTGATAATAGGATCTAAGGCTGTAGGGGGTGAGGAAGTAGGGTATGAGGGTGTGAATGTGGAAGTAGGGGCTATGGAATGGGATGAGACAGGGGTGGATTTGGAGACTATGCTGATTGGGGTGAGGAACAACGAGACGTTCAGACCGGGGTTGAGGGAGAGGTCCAGACTGGGTCTAAGGTTGTGAATGAGGGTGATAGGGGTAATGATGACTCAGAATCAAATTCCGATTCATCATTAGTTTTTGATTGTCTTTCATGGATGTCAGAGGAATTCGAGAGTCCTTGGAATGATGATATCTTCACTAATAGGCCTAAAAACTGTACAAGAACAGTTCTAAGAACAGTAAGGTCTTTATGAGAGAAGGAAAAAAAAAAGAAGAAAGCAAGATGACAAAATGTGAGGGGTGAAGGGAGTAGTAGGGGAGTCAGACAATGGTTTACTGATTGTGAGGATGAAGAGCTAATCTGTAAGGGGGTCTTATGATGAGGGGGATGGGTATCTAGTGTGGGATGAGAGGATGGATATGGGTGAAAAAACTTGGCAGTGGGTATGAAGTTTGAGACAAGAGCCAAATTTAGGAATGTGATGAGGGATTGGGTTGTGGGGAGGGGATGAGATTTGAAGTTGTTGAAGAATGAAAAACACTTGATAATTTCAACTTGTAATTGGGAGTTGAGGGCATTTTCAGTCACGAAATCCACAACATTTCAGAAAAATCTATTAAGGGGCAACATACTTGTGCACATAAAGATGAAAATACACATGCCAATTACAAGTACATTGGTCAGAGAGTTGAAAGCTTTGTGAGAGACAATTCAAATGAGCCTATTCAATCATTAAAGAAAAAAGTCAGAAGAGAAATTGCAGATTCAAGTTTCAACTTACAAAGTAGAAAGCCAAAAAAATATGCTCTTGAATTTATAAGAAGTGATGTGAAAGACTTTATGTGAGCTCCCTAGTAATGAAGTTAAACAACCCACCTACTTTCCAAAGAATGTTTTTTTGCTTGAGAGGGATGAGAGATGGTTTCTTTGATAGGTGTAGACTAGTAATTTGGTTGGATGGGTTTTTTGTGAAGGGAATATTCAAAGGGCAGTTGCTGGCTGCTATTGGGAGGGATCAAAATTGAAGGATCGCGTGGTACGACCCTGGAACACGCTAGCACAAGCGGTAACAAAACCGCGTATAACAATTTAAATTTAAAGCGTAAAAACAACGAATCCAAGGGGTGTACCCTTGGAGTTCCAAGGCGTTTAATGTAGTATGAAAATTACACAACAATAAAATATAAGACAAAATATCAGTTTTGGTCCTACTAGATAGGGCCCTTCTCACTTGTAGTCCCACGCTTTACGTGTTCAACACCTTTAGTTCCAAAATCTTAGTTTTTTAATAGAAATAGTCCTGTTCCGTTAACAACTAACGGAAACGGCATATGAGTTGTCACGTGCCGTTAGTCAACTGGCAACTGGCGAAAAAAACAAAGACTAGCCTTGTGTTCAGTTTTTGGAGGGAAAAAAGGCGCCAAAAGAATATTTTTTCGCTATTTATATATGCAAATAACCCACAAACACCACACAACATTTTAATCACTTAATCTTGAGAGCAATAGGCCAAAAGATGTCACAAACATCTCAAAATACTTCAAATATTGAATGCTATTGTAATGGTGAATTATGTGTAAAAGGATGTTCTTATATATTACTAGAAGACCTTTTAGTAATGGTGAAATATGTGTAAAAGGACTAATGGATATCCTTTTTTGCAAGTAATTATAGTTTATGTTGTGTTTAAATGTATAAGCATAAATCTTGAAAGCAATAACAATGGAAACTAAAATTGCACAAAAGCACTAAATTGCAAAAAAAAAAAAAAAAAAAAAAAAAAAAGAAAATAAACTGAAATCCACTAATTTTGATCATTAATGAAATGTGTAGTAAAGTGCAACTTTGCATGCTTAAAATCTGTCAAATACTACCATTTTACAAACCCAAAATGTACCAAAAGAACCCCCAAAAGTCTTACAGTATCTTGCAATATTTTATTCTTTAAAACAACACCGATGAACGTGAACAAATATCACGGGACAACGTCAAGTGCACCTCCGGCGATGATTCCTGCACCACTCCAGAAAAGACAAAAAAAAAATTAAATTAACTATATAAATTATATATATTATAGGAAAAGTTGACATTGACGATGATACAAGTTACAACCCAGTGTTTCGGAGTAAGATACGTAGGTACACACTAACGTCCTAACTGACATCGAAGTAAACGGCGACGATGAACTCACCTCGAGGCGATGAGGACGGTAGCTACCTAGAAGACATTCCATTTAACGCGGCATTTTGCACAAGTGGAGAAGATTATGATTTGAAATGAAAAAAGTGAGAGCGAAGTAAAGGCAGTAGGTGTGTGTACAAGGCCAACTCCGTCATTTCAACAGCTAATTTGAGGGTATTATAGTCAAAGCAACATAACTTAAATGTTGGGATAGATGGTCCGGATGCGAATCCAACCCCCATTGCCCGAATCCGTATCAGGCGAATAATCCACCAATGTACCGGGCTTGGATTGCCAGTGACGGACCGCTGATTTCGCAGGTAAACGGACTGCTGTACTGGATTACACCGTATATACTGCCTAATCCCGAGGGGTAAACACGGCCTTAGCCTATTGCTCTCAAGATTAAGTGATGAAAAAAAGATAAAATGTTGTGTGTTGTTTGTGGGTTATTAATATATAAATAGCAAAAAAATATTTTTTTGGTGTTTTTTTTTCCCTCCAAAAACTAAATACAAGCATGCTTTTCTATTTTTTTCGCTAACTGGCAGTTGAATAATGACACGTGACTTGTCACGTGCCGTTTTTATTAGTTGTTAACGGAACATGACCATTTCTGTTAAAAAAATAGAGTTTTGGGACTAAAGGTGTTGAACACTTAAAGTGTGGGACTGTGAGTGAGAAGTGCCATATCTAGTGGGACCAAAAGTGATATTTTGCCCTAGTTGACTAACGGCACGTGACTTGTCACGTGCTATTTTCGTTAGTTGTTAACGGAATAGGATCATTTCTGTTAAAAAAATAGAATTTTGGGACTAAAAGTGTTGAACACGTAAAGCGTGGGACTGCAAGTGAGAAGGACCCTATCTAGTGGGACCAAAAGTGATATTTTGTCAAAATATAATCATACGAGCCTATGGTTGAAAAATAAAAGTAGAGCGTAAATTAAAATCGAAATTTACCTCTTAAATTTCGAGCTTCCAATCGGTTAGTTTCATTGAACGTTCACCCAAGATTCCGACGTAGGAGTCCTCCAAAGATGATTCACACCACACCAAAATATGAGATCTTGATCTCTTTGCAAGAAGAAATCAAGATAAAAAAAACTCATCCTTTGAGAGAGGGAGAGGGGCGGCCGAATTTATGATTGAGGAGGAAGAGTTTTATGTTGTACTGTGTAATGAATTATTACCCTAATAATCATACACAAAATATATTTATGTACCTTGAGTAGACAAACAAGAATGTGTCTAGATACATTCTATTATTCACAAGGCAACTCTTCAATCCATTCCAAATAGAGAAGAGTCTAATTATGACCAAGCTAGCACTTTGCAAAAAAGAAATTTTTTGGTCGACTTTCCTTCCATTAGTTTTGCTAGTGTGCATTAATCATTGGGCCGATATTATGTAAAATAAATTCAAGGCCCAAATAATTTTAATTAAATCAAATTTAATAAAATCCATTTAATTGAGCCCACTAGGTATTTAATCTAATTAAAAACTCAAGCCCAAATTGTCTTTATTATTTAATGGAATTCAATTCATTAATTAAATAAAGACAAGCTCAATTTAAATTAACCTAACTAATTTAAACTTAGGCTATCCATCAAATGGAACCCCATATGTGAGTAAAGTATTACTTGTTCCAACTTATAGCATCGCAAAGTATTACTTGTTCCCAACTACCAAAAAAACTCACTCGGAGAAGGACAATAATTTCCTCACTCCCTGGGGGATTCCCATTAGAGGTATCTTCTCTGATAAGGTGAGCCTAGCTCCCACCTATTTGGTGGGGGGGGGGAGGGAGATTAAATGGTTCCCTAAAAACACAAAGGCCTAGCAAGGGGACAAGTAAGAAGACGAAGTAGTGCAGGCCCACTAGTCAAATCCACGCCTGAAGATGTTTGATGCGAGTAGAAGCTGTTGGAATAGGTGACCAAAAGTCAATTAGATTGGTTGTTTTGAGAACCATTCAAGCAATGTTGTCCCGACGAATATGGTAAGTATTCGTCTTCGGCATACATATCTGTTGTGCTTAACAAATTACGTCAAGCACTGGTTTGACGTCACAACAGATGTCCACAGACCACTTAATAACCATGTAGTTGGGTTGCATATTGGATGGCGGCTATGAAACCAACTTCTGATAGTTAGTTTGAAATGTTTCAAGTCGAGTACCTTGAGATAAGGCATCGAGAGTCCTACTGAAACTTGCATTAAGAGTCGCATTCATTTTATGAGTGCCATGTTTCATTGGCGACAGACTTGGGACGTCTATGCGATCCTAATGGGTCGATTAGCTAGGTGTTGAATCGACTGAGTTGATTCGCGGGGATCGTCATATGGAAGCCTTGGAGGTTTGCTCGGTATGACTTGAATCCCCAGCTCCAATAGTATAGGAGTAGTCATCAGACTTGAGGAATCATGGCAGTCACGTGCATATGATGACTATATCTTAGGTCTGTGTGAGAGCTGACTATGTCACAGGCAATTGGAGTATGTAGCGAGGACGGTGAGTTCCAAGAAGAGGATCCGTCCCCTGTCAAAATGTGACAGAGGTATTTCCTATGCATTTGGAGATGCGTCTGCGCTCTATAAACCTGTGGCCATAGTCATTGGTCGAATAGAAAAAGGAGGTTGCTATATCGAGCAATTTGGCATAATGCGATCTCAAGTATTAAGCATAGACGGCTACTCTAGGATAGAAACCGACACCCAATTCCATTCCCTAGACTAAGGCCGAAGACGATAGACGGAAGGACCATACCCGTATGAACTCGAGAGCCTAAAAGTTCCCATGACATTTGCCTAGTCTCTAGTGCCATGGACAATTGCTAGATGGTCACCTATGGTGATGGGCTTTCTTGATCAAGAGTTGATCGAGAACTATTAATTAAATTAGATTTAATTGATAATAGTGTTTGACACTAACCTAAGTTTAGTTGAAAGGTGAATCTAAAGAGTCACACACAAATCAACAAGAAGGGACGAGGAATTAATTGAGAATTAATCCTATAAGTAATTGGATTACTTACAAATGAGAGGGATGCATTGGATGGAGGAGCCCAAGAATAAATTAATATAATTAATTTATATTGGGCTTGCTCTTATTATTTAATAAGTTGGATTAATTAATAAAGGCTCATTGGGCTCATATATTTAATTGAATTAAATATAAGATGGACTTCATTAAGTGGGCTTTAATTAAATTACATTTTATTAAAATAATTGGGCAGTATTTTATTAAATAAAATCGGCCAGTACAAGCCCATTATTAAGTTGGTGAAAATTCTAAGAAAAGGAAATTATTGACTAACAAAATTACTTTTAGAAAGTGTCATGTTAGTCATCCTGTATTTGGAATAAAGGATTTTATTACCTTATGGAGGATAGAATGAACCTAGACGCATTCAAGGTATATATATGTATATTAGTTGTTTGGAATGACTAATGAATACATAAAAAACAACAACAAATTATTTCCTCTCCCTAGAATACCACTCGGCCACCCCCTCCTCTCAAGCACACTTGGTGTGTTTTCTCTCCAATTCTTTTCTAACAAATTGAGTTGAGGGATCCCAATTTCGGTGTAGTGTGGAAGCAACTTTAGAGGGCTTCGACATTGAAACCTTGCATGAACGGACCAAACGAAGGAGGTTCGAAGTAAATCAAGTTAAAGAGGTAGCTTTGATTTATGATTTATGTACCTCTAGTTTTTCTTTTTACTAGTAGCCCTATTTAATTTTATTAACTACATCAAACGCCCGAGAATTCTAAGGGCACACCCTTGAAATTATGATTTTATTATATTTCATTTCAATTTACACTCTTTTAATATTATCGCTTCCGCTTGCACGCTTCCCGGCCGATCCACTTGCATTGTGGGGTGCTTTCAAGTGGTATCTGAGTCTGGTTCAATATAGGGGCTATAGTTTTGTGTGAATAAGCATGACAATATAATTTTTATTTCTTTTGAAGCATGATATATATTTTGCTTATTCTTGAATAATTATGTAAGAAAATTGACTTGTTTGATTTTTGCAATTTTGGATGATTTAAAGTATTTTAAGAAAATTAGATTTTCTTGTAAAATACTTGTTTTTTAATTTTAGTTAAATGTGTGGAAACCAAAAAAAAAAAAAAACTGATATCGCTGGGTTGCTGCTGCTGTTCACGGCTGGCCATTTTTTCAAAAAATTGAATTTTTTAATTTCTGCACATTTTTTGAAAAATATTAATTTTTACTGATTTAATTTTGGAGGAAATTAGATTTTTTTTCTAGAATTAAATTGCTTTAATTAATTTAGTTGTTTTGCGTGCATTGAATGCACGAGGTTTTATCATCCTTTTGAATTGAAAATTTTAAACTTGTTATTTTCTGCATATAATTGTTTGTCATGATATTGGATATCACAATATTTTCTTGGGATGTTCATTTTCTTGTCTAGCATGATTAATTATTATTATGTGGTAGAATGAATGTGAATGATCATGGAGCCCTAGATTGCATGTATGTCTTTTAATTTTTGTTGGGTGGGCCCGTGGGGCCCTTGTGATTTTATTTCTCCGTCATCGTCTTTAGCTTGGAATAATAAAGCTTACTATCTCCCTTCTAATATACTATCCCCGACTTCTGATCGGGATTTCTTTTCAATTGTAATGATGTATAACATATTTTGGTAAGAATTTTATTTTAAGCAAGCCCATGGAGAAGAAGGTCCATGACGGAGGAGGCCCATGGAGAAGGCAACCATGGAGGTATCACAAGACCCATCTATATGTTGATGGTTGTAATAGCGTAGGACCACCCTAGGTAGACCTTAGATTAACTACGGGCTCAGTGGGTCGCATAGGTTGGGCTCGTGATCATCCAACAAGGGTATGCTAGGTTTCATTGCATGCGATGTGTTTAATTAATGCTTTAAATATTTTATATTTATGCATGCAATGTTAATATGTGATGAGGTCTCGATCAAACAACTCATAATCAACTCACACTTGGTTGGACCAAGTTAAAGTGTTAGGGCCCAAAATGGACTTGGATCAAAATGGTTTGATATGTCCAAGGTTTTCATCCACAACAATGTGGTGAGGAAGCTTCCACTACTCAAGTGTGGTCTCACGAGTCGTGGCACATTTGAAGTAGAGGCAAGTTGCACTATTATTGTGAATAAATAAACATGCTCATTGTTTTCATGTCTCACGAGTCGTAGGGGGCGACAGTTGAGATGTGATTTGATTGATGGCTTGAGCCAACACTAATTAAATATTAAGCCCATAAATGGACTTGGATGGATATGGCATTTCGATCTGTCCAAGTCTTCCATCTATCATAATATCATGAGGAAGCTACCGCTATCCAAATATGGTCCCATGATCGTGGCACATTTGGAATAGAAGGCAAGCTGCATTATTGTTATGAGCAAAGGAATACGCTCGTTTTTTTCCTATCCCACGAGTCTTAGGGCCGATAATTCAGGTATGATTTCGTTGATGGGTCAGGTTTAACACCGAGTAACATGATTTATTTAGAGTCCTCGACATTATGTGAAGAGGTGAGGCAAATATCTTAGGAATCTCATCGAATGAGAATGGCGTCGGTTGCCTCCCTATTTATCATAAACTCTAAATGGGCTTTATAAGACCATTTTATGAGTTGATAAAATAGTTGGACCAATGTGATGCAATAATGGAAGAACCTGCACCGTCGGTATTGGACTTGGAGGCTTCGACCTCAAAAGCGAAAGGTAAGGTTGCCAAACACCGAATGAGAATGAAGGATGAAGCAAAGTCAGCCGCTGCAAGCGCTTTGAGTACTCATGTTGCCTTGATGGACGAGGATAAAAGGAAAAATGGAGTAACGGTTCGACAGTCAAAATTTACTTATGATGTTTGCATGAAATTACCAAAGAGCATTAGAAGAGGGAGTATTGTGAACTCCCCTTCAGAGAGCTATGGCATTTGTTGAGCAAACGTGATTACTATTTATATTCCTAAGTATTGGACACTTGTTCTTGAAATGCATTTCTGCAAATGATTTGCAGAAATGATAAGGACTAAAATGCTAAGACAAATAATCTTAAAGCTAAGGAACGACTAAGCCATTATTGCAAAAGCAATACGCTTAAATAAACTTAAATAATAGTATTCATGTTGAAATAGTATACGATTATGTAACCCAGCATGATCAAGTCATTAGTCAACTGTTACACAAATTAGACTACATACTTAATCGATAAAAGATTCTTTTGAGTCTGCTGAGTTATTAAATAGTCATACTACATAATTGGATTATGCATGGTCAAAACAAATGACTAAAAAAGGATGGTCAAGAACATAACTTACAGAGAATAATATGCATCAGCTAGGCCATATCCCTCTAGTTAGGATGAGTATGTTGGTAGATTAGAAAAAGTCTAGCAAGAGATAATTTGAGTTTACTAACTTATGAATCCTTTTTAAGAAGGAAGAAAGTCATGAAAGCACTTTGTGGGATAAAGAAAGTTTATAAAAAACGATCAATTGGATTGGATCCAAGATCTGTAAGTTACTAAATACACAAATACCAATAGAGGGTTCACAAGTACAAGGACTTCTGATATCCTACATACTTGTTTTGACAAGTTCATAACGTACATGACTTGGCCGGAGAAATAATTCTCTCCTCTCAATTGGAAAGGAGAAATAACTATCCCCGAGTTGTTGGCCGGATGCAAAGTATAAGAAGATGTAATTGTCGAATTAATTCCGAAAGGAGCCTCATTCTTCTTGTCATCGTTGTTGGCCACTACTCTTTTCTTTTCTTTTAGGATAGTGTTTCAAAGAACAATGAGTTTGGTTAAATTTTTTTCAAGGCTCAGATACCATGAAAATTGAGTGGATGTTGTTGATTTCATTCCTCAAAATGCAAAATTTACACATGTACAATAAACATAATTATAGCAATCCTATTCCATGATTCTAGCGTAAAAATATATACACCAAATAAATAATATACAATTTTCTTCCTAAGAGAGATGCACCACACTAACCATAATAAGTATAGATACAATATATATTCCTAATATACAATACATCTTGTCTAATATTTACAATTGGGCTCTTCATTCTATTGGGCTTATTTCTTTCTTTTCTTTTTCCTTGGGCCTCTTGCTCTACTCATTTTATTACCAGTACAATTTTCTTAGGAGGGCATGAACAATTTTTAATTTATTTTTTGTTAATATATATAAATTTATGCTTTCATTTCTTTGGTAGTATATCTTCAATTTTCATTTTTTCTTGAATAAAAAAGGAATTTACATTCTACATTGTATATGGAATTCAATAAAACTCAAGTACAAAATATATGGGACCGCGTATTTTTTGTTATGAATTACTCACTTAAATTATTTTTCATCCAAACACGCACGTATTTACAGGTAAGTCCAATAAATTTCGAACCAAATGCCTCAGTTATTGGGTTGTCCCGCTTCGAACGAGGCTGCCTCATTTTATGACATGAAAAAGTGTGATTCGAATTAGAAATGTAGAAAAATTTTGATACATACCTCAATTTAAGAATTTTATAGGCGAGGAATTGCATGCTACGGCTGCTGGTATTGGTTAAAAGTAACATGTAATCAATGTGGACAGGAGTGTAGATACAGCTGCAGCACTCATATATTCCGCATTGGGATTATTTGTGGATAATGTGAATTATTTAGAGGAATTTTCATATATGTCCTGTTTTTGTGAGGCAGTGGCATTGTTGATTGGGAGGAGAGGAGGTCAGGACAATTTTGAAGAGCAAACACAGGCAAGTTGCAGTCACATGGGAGTCTGTCTTTGGACGCTTGCAAGCTTGTTGTGGTCCTAATACTCACACACACACACACACACATTTGGAAGGTGTTCTTGGAGTATTGTTTTAGAGATATTTCAGTGGCTCTTACTTTATTATTTGCATTTCGCCAATTATCTATACTCTTTTATTAGAGTAAATTAGTACAATTACAAATATGTGTTGGTTATTTGAAAAATTATAGATTTTCTTTTCAAATAAAAAATAATTATATAGCTCTAGATAGTGAGAATGAGAATTACTACTTTATCCATATTGATTTTTCTTTTAGAAAAATTATTTGAGAAAATATGCATATAAAAAATATTCCAAGAATGAGTTCAAATAAATCATGTATAGGGGATATGATACATAAAAGTATTTTAATTTTTTTTAAATGTAAATATATATTATAATTTATAATTCAAATAGGACATTTTGGTTAGTTTAGTACAAAATTTAAATGAAAATCTAACAGTAACTAAGGGAATGACTGACATTAAAATACCGGGGGTATTGTGATTTTTCAAAGTATGTATAATTATGTCAAATTTTTTATGAAATGGTTGTAATTTATCCCTTTAATCAGGGGGGGGGGGGGTGGGGGAATTTTTCGAGGCCCCCCTTAGAGGGGGTTTAGCTAAATTTTTTAAATCATTTAGAGGGTGTTTAGCTAAATTTTTTAAAACATCTTATAAGATATCTTTGGAGCTTATAAAATGTTAGATCTTATTCTAAAAATAAGCTCCTAAAGTATTTGAATAAAATAAAATATTAGGATATTTGGCATAATAAGGTATTTTATTGATAAAATAACTAAAACGGGCATGATATTATTAAAATCAAATAAATTATAATTTCATGACATATTTTGCTTTAAAAAAATTTAAAATGTTTTTATAAATAGTACACATTAGCTTAATTCAAAAAAAATAAAAAAAAACACATTAGCTTAATTCAAAATAAAAATTTGATAGATAACCTTTTTACAATAAAAAAATGACGAATTATTACCTAAAATTTTGAATAAAAATGATATATATGTACATTCATGCTAGTCTAATATTAATATAGAGATATATAGTTTATATTTTATTTGCTAATGTAATGATTATTTCTAGTTGTATAATTTATAATGTCTTGAATCTATATTTTTCAGTAACTATAATATCAATACCAATATTGTTTTAATTTAACTATAAAAATTTATTATTGAGTATTTTCTCTTTTTTGAATGTTAGAAAAATTAAATAATAAAAAAAATTAAATTCTAGTGAGAGAAAGTTTGTGTGTGTGTGTGTGTGAGAGAGAGAGAGAGAGAGTGTATGAATAAGGATATTTTTATCTTATGACATATTAATTTTATATAGCTTATAAGATCTTATAAAAAAAAATTAGAAAAGTTAACTTTTTTTAGAGAGTTTATAAGATCCAAAATATCAAAAAAAAAAAATTACCCAAACACTTTATAAGAGCTTATAAGCTCTCTAACATCTTATAAGATGTTTTTAGTATAAGCATAGCCAAATACCCTCTTAACTTTTGGTATGCTTTACTTGTCAATTACGCGGCCTTCTGCGACGGATTTTCGAGACGGATTTTTCCGTCTTTAATTTGTTTTAGAGACGGAAATCCTACTTTCAGAGATGAAAATTTCCGTCTCTGATACCCTGTTTTCTTGTAGTGCTACTTTTCGAGAAAAAAAAAATAAAAAATCATACTTTTGAATTTTTCGATACTTAATGGTCATTTTAGAAACTTGGACCTAATTATAGATTTAAGAAGGGTTTGAGAGTTTATAAGCTCCAAAAAATTCGTCAGACAAAATTTCACTTAAAGAATTTATAAGATCACAAAATGAGTTGTTTTACATTTTACAAGCTCTTTAAGAAAAATGTTAACTTCACTCACCTTTCAAAAATATTTTATAAGTTGTATAAGATTAATATTTTATAAGACAAAAATATACTCATTATTTTGTTTTATTCTATTTCTATCCTTCATATAATTCATGTTGTTTCTCAACAACAAAGAATTCTTTCTCTTTCTCTCTCTCGCTCTCATTCACACACACACACATACACACACACGCTCTTGAATTTTAAATATTTTTATATGCTATTTAAGTTTCTTGCAATCAGAAAAGATAAAAAAACACTTCATTATTTAATAATAAATTATTATAGTTAAACAAAACTAAGGTTGCTATTAATATTATATTTACTAAAAAAAATATAGATTTAAGATATTATAAGTTATATGACTAAAGATAGTCATTAGAATTAACTAAAAAAAATATTAATTATATATCTATATTAATATTTAATTAGCATGAACGTACATATATATTAATTTGATGCAAAAGTTTAGGTAATACTTTTTATTTTTGGAAAAGATTATCTCTTAGTTAAAATTTTGCTTGGAAATAAATTAATATGTACTATTTACGAATATATTTTAAAAAGATTTAGAAAAAAAATATCAATAAATAGATACTTATCTAATTCTAATGGTATCATGTCTTTTTTTATCATTTTATTAGTATTACGATCTTATTACGCCAAATACCGTAATATTTTATAAGATATTAGAACATCTCATAAATTTTAATATCTTATTTTATCCAAATATTTTAAAAGCTTACTTTCAAAATAAAATCTAACATTTTATAATCTTGTAAGACATCTTATAAGATGTAAAAACTTTTAAGATGCTTTAAACAAGCTAGAAGGTGTTTGGCTAAGCTTTTTTTAAAATATCTTATCAGCTCCTACATCTTATAAGATATTTTAGGAGCTTATAAGATGTAGAATCTTATTTTAAGAATAGGACCCTAAAGTGTTTGGATAAAATAAGATGTTTTAGTTTTTAAGATGTAAAAACATCTTATAAGATATTAGGGTATTTGGCATAATAAGTTCTTTAATTGGTAAAATGTTAAAATAAATATGATTTTGTTAAAATCAAATAAATTGTTATTTCTTGATATATTTTATTACAAATATTTTTAAAATAATTTTATAAGTATTACATTAGTTTAATTTTAAATAAAAATTTAATAGATAATTTTTTTACAATAAAAAAAATTATTATCTAAACTTTTAAATAAAAGTGATATATATACATTCATACTAGTCGAATGTTAATATAAATATATAATTTATATTTTTTTGTTAATGTAATACTTATTTCTAGTCGTATAATTTATAATGTCTTCAATTTACATTTTTTAGTAAATATAATATGAAGATTAATCTTATTTTTTAGCCGTATTATTAAATAATGAAGTATTTTCTCTTTTTTTAATATTAAAAAAAATTAAATCCTAGAGAGAGAGGAGAAACGGGTGGGGGGGGGGGGAGCACTACAAAAAATACGGGATTTGAGACGAGTTTATGATTGGACTTTTTATTATTTGGCAGGATTAGAATTCAAGAAATTATTTTAGGCCAAATTTTGAAACGATTTACGAACCATCACTGCATATGGCGTTACAAATATTTAGAAACGATTGATGAAGAACCGTTTCAATTTGGTACGGTCACTGTAACACATTGATGGTGACCATTCTAATATTGAATTTGAATTAAAAAAAAAAAAACTCTTTTTAAAATTGAAATGGATTGGATAACATTTGAAACGATTATATAATTTATCTCGGGTTAGTTTTGGAATGGTCTTTGCAATATTCATACCTGAATTTTGGAACTGTTGGATTTGTATTGGTGATATATTTAAGAACGGTCATAGAAGTGATTTCGTTGTCAATCTTTGAAATAGTATTAGCTACAGTCAAATTTTTGTTTGGAACAATCTCCTGTAACTGTTTTAGGAACGGCCAATTTATTTTAAAGTACGTATTTAAAATTGTTTTAGCAATGGTATTAGGAGCTATCAATCTTATTTAGGACCACGTATTTATAACTGTTTTAGCAATGGTATTAGGAATGGTCATTTGTTTAGATTTGTAATATTTTATTTACAATTGCTAAAATTATTCCAAATTTTTTATTTTATAATAAAATTTTTATAATTTATTTAATTTTATATATTCAATGAATTTTAAAAATTAATTTAATTAATGTAATACGTTCTAATAAATAATTTAATTTATATATTTTAATAAATTATAATAAATTGTTAAAAATAAATAATAAAATTTTAATATTTATGTTTATGAATTTAATTAATTGAATAAATATGAAATAATGGAATGTAATAAATATTATGAAACATGAATAATTAGGAAAAAAATATTATTTTAATATAAAATATTATTCGATTACAAAATTAAAAAAAATAAAACCTAATCTAAATCCTCCTTATTAGCGTCGTCCATTTCCTCATAGTTCGATGCTAGGGGTCTATCAAAAGGCTGTACTGGGGCAATAGTTAAAATAAATAATAAAATTTTAATAATTGCATTTATGAGTTTAATTAATTGAATAAATATGAAATAATAGAATGTAATAAATATTATAAAACATGAACAATTAGGGAAAAAATATTATTTTGATATAAAATATTATTTGATTACAAAATTAAAAAAAAATAAAACCTAATCTAAACCCTCCTCATTAGCTTCGTCCATTTCGTCATCGTTCAGCGCTAGGGGTCTGTCAAAGGCTGTGCTGGGGCAGTAGTGTAGACGATCAACCAACTGTGACGGTCCCACAGTTGAGGAGCTGGTCCGCATCTCCCTCATCATGTCCATCATATCGACCATCATTGTCTTGAACGGGCGATGCGTTCCTCCATGGCCGGGTTTGGTTGTGGCGGTGGCGGTGGGGATGGCGATGTTGATTTGGAGCCTCAAAACGAAGGTCGAACACGTGGCCCTCGTTCTTGCCCCTGACTGCAGCCAGCCATAGCTGTTGCTTGGTCATCGCCACAAAAGCCTAGCCTCCGATAGGGGTATCATGGTCATCGGCCGTGAGCTGAAGCTGATGATTCTCTATCAGCTTTTGGAACGCCTCCTGCAAAACAAATAAAATTATTAGTACTTTTACTCCAGATTTATTTAAAAAAATAAAATAAAATTACTAAGGTACTTACAGCCACCTCAACTGCCCTCGCACCGCTCCAGCCGTCTTTCTCCTTCTTCTTGTAGCATCTAATGAACAGTTCCATCTGTTTGGGCGATTGACCGAATTCTGCGTCCTGTAGAAGAATAAAACAATTTCAATAATATGTATAAAATAATAATAAACTTTAAAAATACTATAATGTACTTACAAACTTCTTCTTGCACATGCCGACACAGGAAGATCTCCTGCAGTACACAGTCAAGGATGCCTTAGTGTTCGCCATCTGGTTCGCCTTATTCTTTGAGGACTCCTCCTAGAAGTCCAAGCTGGCCCAGTACGCCTCGAGCCGGAGCCATACATCATTAGCCTGCCAAAGTGGATTGACCAAGCTCGGCCAGGAGATGGAGAATGTCTTTCAAATGTATTTTCTGGCCCACCTGTGGAAGACCCAAAACATGAACTCTTCATCACAGTCTCACAAGTAGGTTATTTATAATAAGAAAATTAAATAAAACATCAGTGAAATTTATCAAACAATTTAGATTATAAGATAATACCAAATTAATTTAAAGAATTTACCTTCTTGCTTTCGAACCAAAAATATTGATGCTCTGGCGGCACCTGTCTCAAATATGGCCATGGTTGGGGCAAGGGTCCTCGCACCACCGCATTGATGCGCTCGTGGAAGCAATGGTCAAACCTGAAAAGGACATGTTAATTAGTGATTTTTTAGATAAAATAATACTAAAAATATTCATAAAAAAATTTACCTCGCATCATCGAGGCTGATATACTGGCATGCTGATGGTGGGGGGCCTTGCTGGTGGTGTTGGTGCTAAAACACCATACGGACGGGTAGGATTAGCCACTGGTGTAGCAGATGGTTGTCTGGCTTCCTTAGCTGTCAGTGCCGCACCAGATGGTCTAACATCATTTGGAGTCTACGGGCTGACGGTCCGGCCGTGTCAGGTGGTGAGGGTGGTCGAAAGACTGCTTGCCTAACCCAAGAAACATAAGATGGCGTTGCTGGAAGTGGCGGGCCACGACCAGGACCACGACTACGTGGTACAGAAGGCTTACCACTAGACATAATCTATACAAATTATAGTAAGTATTAGTTTTTGTAATTTTTGAAAAAATTACCCTAATTCAATAATTTTGGTGAATTTATGACTATTGTACTCATTAATTATATTAAAAATATATAGTTCCTTTGTGCATATATACAAATGGGTCAAGCATTGCTTTAAGTTTCTTTAGCGAATCACCTGAACCTTTTGTTATAGTACTACTCAAGTTTATTCACTTTTTTCTCTCACCATTATCTTTTGTTGATAAATGAAAATGGATAAATCTAACTAGTTCTACTGACAAAAATTCACTTGATGTGCTAAAAAAATATAAAGCAATACGTGATTTGTTTGTATATGGGCACAAAGGAACTATACATTTTTAATGACTCTTATTGAAAGTATTACTATTGGAAATTCATTGGCATTATTATCTAAATAATATAATTATTTAAAATATTAATCTAATTTTGTGATTATTGACATTACTATATAAATAATATTATTATTGGGAATATTAAGATAATGTTGTGATTATTGATATTATTATATAAATAATATTATTATTGGAAATATTGGTGTAATTTTGTGATTATTGACATTATTATGTAAATAATATTATTATTGGAAATATTGGTGTAATTTTGTGATTATTGATATTATTATTTAAATAACATTATTATTGGAAATATTGGTGTAATTTTGTGATTATTGACATTATTGTGTAAATAATATTATTATTGGACATATTGGTCTAATTTTGTGATTATTAATATTATTATGTAAATAATATTTTTATGTAAATTATCATCTTAGTTACAAAAACACTTGCATAAATTACACAACTATTCCATAAATTTTAGAAAAATTAGACAATATGATAAATTACAAAACTATACAATAAATTATACAACTATATAATAAATTTCACAAAAATTACACTACTTTGATAAACTACACAAGAATTGCATAAATTATACAACTGTATAATAATTTTTACAAAAATTACACAATACGATAGATTATACAATAATTGCAGAAATTATACAACTATACAATAAATTTCACAAAAATTACACAAAAATTATAGAAAAATATTATAATTTCAAAATATAAATTTAATTTCATAAAAAATATAATTTAAGTTCAGAAAAATATTTTATAAAAATATATTTGAATTTCAAAGAAGTATTATAATTTCAAAAAAAGTATATTAATTTCAGAGAACTATTTTAATTTTTAGAAAAATATATTTTAAGTTAAGAAATTTATTTTTTAATTTCATAAAAATATATTATATCTCTAGAAACTTTTTTAATTTTAGAAAAATATATTTTAAGATCAAATATATAACCAAAAAACAACAGATATTATTTCTGAAAATATTGATGAAAATAGTTTCAGAAATATGTTCAGAAATGTTTTCGAAAAATGTTCAGAAATGGGGAAAAATATTTCCAAAAAAATGGGGGGTGAAAATAAGAGGAGAGAGAGAGAGAGCTAACCATGATAGAGAGAGGGAGGAGGGTGAAAGGCGGAGCAGTGGAGAAGGCGAATTGTCGCCTAACGGGGAGAGAGAGGGAAACAGAGTGAGAGAATGAGAAAGAGAGTGGGGGAAAAAGAAAATTTTTTTGCTAAGTGTCCAACATTTATAAAGTTTTTGAATGGTAACTTATTGAAAGAAAAAAAGTCGTTCTAAAGACCGTTCCTAACTAAATAGAACGATATCATGTTATGTACTATGGATTAGTGTTCTTTGCACTTCAATTTGACATGGTAATTTAATTATTTAAGTGTTCTAAACCCGTACTAAAACAACCTAAATGACGACGTTTTGCCTTAAGACGATGTTGTTTTGGTGGTATCATAGAGAGACTGTTCCTACATATACCGACCATTCCTAATCGAGTCACAAAAAAATATATTAAATTGAAAAAATTAAAATTAAAGAAAAAATAGGATATGTTAATGATCAAAGAAAAGTCGAGCATAAATTTATGTAGACCATTGGACACATATAATTCTTTTTAATAAATTGATACATGTTCAGCATATCAAGTATATTAATATATCCAAGATTGTTAGTATTGCGTAGATGTTAGTAGCATCTACACGGTTATACTGCATTGCCTAAGCAGGCCGTTAAAATTTTAATCAGACCATCGGATATGATTAAAATAACCTAATAGTATATCCGATGAAATTTTGGAACTTTTTGTTATACGAATACTGAGATATCGTATTTGATTCACAATCAACGAGATTCAAAACGATGCCACTACCAATCAGACCATGTGATTTTACATTAGACAGCTACATATTTTCACAAATGTATTTAAGTGCATTCAAGTTTGGAATTAATCGGGCTCACGAATGTAGAGATGTTGTAGCCAAAAAAGTGAACTAGAAATAATTTGTTAAGATTATGAGCGGTTTTTTTACTCATTTAGGCATGATTTTATTACTATTCATGTAGGGAATGGTTTCTTTATACTTTAAGGAATGGTTTTTTATTTAAATTTATTTTAGAAACAACCAAATATTAAATTACCTTTCCCAAAAATGAACTTCCTTCACTTTCATTTGGCGCCAATTGAAAATAGTCTGAACTCCTCTAGGCAAGGTCAATTTATATTGAGCATTCATAATTTTAGTATTTTCCTCATTTTTTTGAATATTTTTGTAATAGTTTCAGGAACGATTTTTATTTGTTTGACCGTTCCTACTGTTAAATTTAACAATATACGTGTACAAGAAGAAACGGTTACAATAGGAATGGGAATGGTTGTTTATATTTACAACCATTCCTAAATACAACAAACATTTTTAAAAAAATATATAATTAATCAGTAACTTATACAGGGTTATATATAGATGTCTGATTAAAGAAACAGTGAACTTTCAATCATAATTGTTGTTTTCTTTAGTCTCGTAATCCTCGTTAAAGCTATCTTTATCAGATTCATTATCAGATTCCTAATGCACCAAGCGGGATGTATCTGCTCCTTGTTGATTAGCAACAGAAAGCTCAACGATTAATTGTATACCATTTGCGTTATGCAGTTTATAATGATGGTTTCCTGTCACAACTTGTGGAGTAGATATTGTCTCATCTTCTTGAAATGCAACTTCGGTCCATCAAGAGTCATCAATGACTCTTCTGACTTTTGTTTTAGCAAACAGCCATCCAGTCCACTTTGTCTCTCTTCATGCTAGTGTAGTAGATTTGTATTGCTTATTGCGCCAAGATGAATGGTTCGTTCTTTTGGTATACCTTCTTGAAGTTTACATTAACGAGGTGATAACGAGGATGTACCTTCATACCTCTCACGACATCGACCCAACTGCATTTATACAGAACGATCTACATGTTTGGAATAAATGAGTAATCTAACTGAACTATCTTTTGGAGAATCCCATAAAAGTCACCATTCGTGTCCGTATATAATGAGCTTTTGACACACACCCCACAGTTCATAGTTGACTTGCCTACGCTATGACGTTCAGTGTGGAAATTATAACCATTCACTAAGTAACACGAGAATATTGTGACCTGAGTTGTAGGGACCCTAATAATGCAATTTTGAAAGCTCGTTATCTGTGTAATTTAATTCGAATTTCACCTGTATTGCACATATTAGAGAAACCATATATTGACGAATTACAGTTGTAACATAATTCAAAAGGCACAATTCATAAAACAGAACTTACACGACGTTTGAACCAATTATTGAATACAGAGGTCGTTATTTCTATGTGGCCTATTCTATTTGTAATCTGCGGCTCAAAGTAGTAAGAGGTGAATACACCAATTTCTTCTACAAGGTAAGCCTCTATAATTGACGTCTCGATGTGTGCTTTGTTTTTCACCTTCATTTTCAAATCTTGAAAAAATCTAATAAAGAAAATATCTATTAGAAACCATGTGACACTAGTACTATTTCAAAAATCTAGAATAATTCGTGTACTTACCTCTCAAATGAATATATCCACTTGTATTACACAGGCCCTCCCATTCGTGCTTCATATGGCAGGTGAATAATTAGATGCTCCATTGTGTCAAGAAAGCTGGCAAAAATATTTTCTCGAGGCTGCACTAGATGATCGCGGCACTAGCTTTCAATTACATAGAATCTGGAATAGAAGGTTGACCTCTGTCAATGCACTCTACACAGGTTCATGGAGCATTTCAAGGAACGCAATCGGGATCAACTTCTCCACAAATACGTGAAAATCATAGCTCTTCATGCCATGTAGCCTCAGCTCCTTCACGTCGACACAACAGGCCAAATTAGATGCGTAATTATCAGGAAACTTAAGATGACTAATCCATTGACATATCCTCATTTCAACTCCTTGGTCAGGACATATACGACTTTGGGTAAAACATTCGGCCTCCTTTCATCCACCTCAATCTTCGGTCGATTATATATGATCTTTAAGTCCTTCCATGCATTCAGATTATTCTTCATTTTTTTTCCATTATATCCATAATGATATTGAATATGTTGTCAAACACATTCTTCTCAATGTGCATGACATCAAGATTATGTCGTATCAGATGCATCGACCAGTACTCAAGCTTCCAAAAGATGTTTTTCTTTGTGTATTTATGCTCGCTACCATAGCCATTTGGAAGTGACAACTGTACTTCAACCGTAGGACTAAACTCTTCAACCCAATTGCAGATTTGTTCTCCCATCAATCTTGATCGTGCAACCTTCCTTTCAACTTGGTTCTTAATGAATGCTTTCTTTTTCTACGGTATGGATGGTCCGGGGGTAGGAACTGTCTATGGCAGTTAGAGTAGCACGCTTTCCTATCGTTCTTAAGATATAATGCACGTGTGTCTTTCATACCAACTGGATGCCCCATAACACCAGCGGAACTCCATCCAGACGCCATTCGATAAGCGGGTAGGTCGTTCACAGTCCACGTCAACGCAACGCACATCGTGAATGTCTCGTTCTTCACACTATCGTGTGTCAATACACCCACATGCCACAAATTTTGCAACTCCTCGATCAGCGGCTCTAGGTAAACATCGATGAGACGTTTCTAAGGGCCAATGATCACCATGGTCAGGAACATATACTCAGAACTCATGCACATTCCCGGTGGGAGATTGTACTATGTGAGTATAACAGGTCAACATGAATACATACGACTCTACTGCCCGTGTGGTGCGAACACATTCATGCACAAACCTAGTCTAACATTTCGAGGTTCTACTACAAAATTGGGATATGTTCGGTCAAAAAACTTCCGTGTCTCTGCATCAAACGAGGATGGCACATGGATCCCTCCTATGTCTCGACAGTCGCTTCTGGAGCATACAACATCTGTAGGCAAGGGGTAATAGGTAGATACCCGAGAATGGTATGAGGGCTCTTCTTGCGGCTAGGATTTCGCTCCCTGGTCGACTTGTACCTAGCTTCTTTAAAAAACTTGCAATAGTCTAGATCAATGTCAAGCTTCCAGTATAACATGGAACAATTCTTACTGTATCAATTTTCTCAATAGGTAAACCCAAATCTCTTACCAACTTCTTCGTACTATACTATTCAATGGGGAGAGTGTGGTTGCGGGCTAATATATGATCCGCCCTCTAGGATATTTGATCATATATACGCTGATAAATATAACCCTCGGCCTTGATATTCACAAACTCATCAACAGATGCCAATTGAGATTGAGTGCAATCGTTCCACAATGACTACTCAACAGCTTACACTACATCATGAAATCGATCTGTAGCCCAGAAACATAATCATAGGGGGGCCCACCATAATATGAACTAGGGCTGGCATCAGTAGGACACGACTTTGTACCATTATCAAGCGCACCATCCTAGTGATAATTAGAATACCAAAAGGCCAGGCAGCATCGAAAATCATCCTCTGCGCCAATCATCTGCGCCGCATTACCCCAGTGCATACTGGTACCATCCTCCTCAAGAGCAGCGGGAGTTTGCTCCTCCTACAAAAGGGGTGCGGTGGGACGGCCTCAAAGTACTCCTGCACCCTCTCCTCGCCATGTGAAATTTAATTATAACACTCCAGCAGGAAATTTTTCATATACAAGTTAAAATTTACCTTGTTTATGATTTTGAAAACTTCATTTTTGCACTTCCGACAAGGATACTTAACTTTTCTCATCGTTCATATATGCATGTTGAGACTTGACCTATTCTACAAATGTAGTAACACCATCCTCAAAGTCCATAGAAAGACCCTCCCTCTTCGGCAGGTTCTTCTCATACATCCATCTTCTCAACTGTCTTAACATAATAAATTCTACACGCACATACATATATATATATTATAACATTAAATTTAGTTAACAAATGTACAACAAATATAATCAACTGACAAATAAAGGGTTAAAGTTATTACCTGATCCAAATAACTTCAAATATCAACAAAATTCGAGAGAGATTGATGAACGAGAGTAAAAGAATATTAGTGAAAAAATAAGAGATCAAGAAAATTCGAGAGAGAGTGAGGAAATAGAAAGAATATAAGAAGAATGGAAGAAGATAATGAGATTGGGAAAAGAGGAACATATATATATATAGAAAAATTTAGAACTGTCTTTGGAATGGATACTGAAACACATAAATAACCGTTAAAAATAACCGTTAATTTATAATCTATAATGGTCATAGGACCACATGTAGGAACGATTTTTGTATTCATTTGATTATAGCCATTGTACTTCCTTTGGAACGAAATTAGTAATTAAATATTAACAATACAACAAAACCGTTCCAACTTATAATGCATTTAGTCATGATCGTTGTAACACATCCCGTCTCCAATAAAACTCATATTTAAGAACGATTTTTGGCATATTATACCAGTTGTGTACTTAAACCGTCCCAAATTGTATCTCATTTTGGAACACATTTACTAACTGTCATGTTTTATACATCAATCATCACACATATAGGAAGTCAATACAAGACCATCCCTAATTTTAATAAGGTGTTCCAAACAGAGTTTCAATTGTTACTCATTTCAAATTTGGACCGGTTTTAGGAATAGAAATTGTAACTGTAATTTTGGAACACCATTGGGAACAGCTTGGCCGTGCCAAAACAATACCACAAAAAAAAAAGAGGATAATGACATTATCGACCACATTCCATTCATGATGAGTTCCAATATGTATTGGAATTGGATTTGGAACGATCGTTCCATCCATGCCAATCCAGCCTTTTCTTTGTAGTGGAGAGAGAGATTGTGTATAAGTGTATGAATGTGGATATTTTTATCTTATAACATATTAATTTTACATAGCTTATAAATCTCATAAAAAAAGTTAGGAAAGTTAACTTTTCTAGAAAAGCTTATAAGATCCAAAACATCTTATTTTGAGATTTTATAAGCTCTTTAAAAGAAAATTAGCCAAATAAATATTTAGAACTTATAAGCACTCAAACATCTTATAAGATGTTTTGAGGAGCTTATAAGCTCATAATCTTATAAGATATTTTTAGAGCTTATAAATATTAATCTTATTTTAAAAATAAGTTCATGAAGTGTTTGAATAAAATAAAATTATGCAACTTATAAGACGTTTGTTTTGGAAAATTCATAATTAATTTTAAAGAATTTGACAAGATTTTAAAATAAGTCAACAACTCCTTATTTATTTTATTTTTTTAAGAGCTTATAAACTCCTAATATTTTATTTTGGAGCTTATAAGTTATTATCCTAAAAACTTTACCAAACACTTTGTAACATCTTATAAGCTTTTTAAACATCTCATAAAATATTTAAAAAGTTTACAATCTCACCCAAACACCCTCTGAATAGGAAACGAGGGGATGTATTTAGGGGCAACCTCTTTTCTTCCAACTCTAGATAAATTGTTGATATGTAAGCCTAGATGTCATGTATAAATTAGCATTAATTATACTTAAATCCCCACCAAAAATATGAAATGACATTCTACCCCAAAAAGTATTAAATTACACTTACACTCCTAGAGTGTTCTCCTTTAATTATTGTACCACTTTTGTTTGGGTTTCAATGAGATGTGAACAAAAAATTTACACACTAACTCTTAATTACAAAAAGTCAAAATGGCCTAATTATAATAAAATATTATTTTTAAATTATTGTCATTAGATAAAAGGTAATCATTGATTAATAAAAAAAATAATTATATAGTCAATAATTTATACGAAATATTGAATGATGAGCAAAATTAGAAGTTTATATTTATTTTATTTTTTTTTGGGGGGGGGGGGTTTGAGATTAGCATTTTGTGGCCCAACTCTAACAAAATAGGTGTAATTGTAAATAAAGAATTTTTAGAGAGGGTGCAAGTGTAACTTCAAAATTCTTTCAAAGAAAAGTATAATTTCAGCTTTTTGGAAGAGGTTTACATGTAATTTGTTGAAATAAGGGACCAAAAGCCAATTGGATTGATTGTTTGTCATTTGCCAATCTTTATCAAATAATATTGATTTGATAAATATGGTAAGAATTCATCAGGTTGGCAGTGTGTTTTGTTGTGCTTACCACTGATATTGAACGGAGTTTTCAATGTCACAACGAAATGCCTACATACCGTAAAGGTTAAACCTATGGAGTTGGATTGCGCATAGGTTTGCCAGCCATGAAACCAACTCCTGGGGGTCGATCTAAGTATTCCAAGTCAAGGACCTCGAGATAAGGCATCGAAGGTCCTATAAAGGCTTGCACTAAGTATTGCAGTCGTGTTTCTATGCAGTTTTAGTGAGTTAGTTGGCAAGGTAGTCGACTGACTAGACTAACTCGCGGGAATCGTCATATGGAAGCCTTTTAAAGCTTGGTTAGTATGACTGAGATTCCTAGTTTTGAACTTTCGATAGTACAAGTTCTCAGACTTGAGTAATCATGACAGTCACATGCATACAAAAACTGTATCTTGGATATGGCGAGCGATGGTTGTGTTGTGAGACATGGTCATCATAAACCTTATCCAGTGTAGTCGTAATATATAGTGAAGAAAGTGGGTTCTAAGAGAGGATCTGTCTCCTGTCAGTATCTGACAGAGAGTTCTCCTATGTGCTCTAAGATGGTTTAGATTCTAAAAGTGTTTGGCTAAAGTGATTGATCGATCAGGGATAGGTTTCCTCGATCGAATCAGTAGAGTAACCGCATCTTAAGTATCAAGCATAGTTTCTTAGTCAAGGATGGGAACCGATGCCCAATTTCATACCCTAGACTAAAGTTCGGAGATGATTGACAGTAGAACCATACTCGTATGGACTCGGAACTTAAATGTTCATGCCAACATTCACCTAGTCTCTAGTACTATGGACCGTTACTAAATAGCCACCCATAGAAATGGGCAATTCTGGTTATGGAATAATAAAAAATAATTAATTAAATTATATTCAATTAATTGTGTTGGTCCCGCACGCCCAAGTCTAGTTGAAGGTGAACCTAAAGGATCACACACAAGTCATTTTGAAAGTGATGGAATTAATTTAATTGGATTAAATTAATTCATGGAGAAACATAAATGATTAAATCATTTATTTGGGATAATCCATTAGATGGATAGCCCAAATATTTAATTGGTTAGATTAATTAAATTTTAGGCTTATCTTTTTAAATTAATTGAATTAATTTAAAATATGCTTGAGCTAATTGATTTTTGCATTGGATTCATTAATTAATCAGTTGATAGGCTTGTTTAATTAATGAGTTGAATTAATTAATTAATGGAAATGGGCTTAAATTAATTAGTTGAACTAACTAATAATTTGAGATTGATTAATAAATTGGATTTATTAATTGAGTATACTTAGGTCTGTGTCGATTTAATTGGATTCAATATTCACATAGATTTTCTATTAGGTATTTTATTTAATTGGACTAAATAATAAATTCAATAGAGTATTATTGGGCTAGATTTAATTTATTAGATAAATTAAAATAAGCCCGATCCAAATATTAGGTGTGTGGAAGTATAAAAGATTATGTCTTTTAAGCACACCATAACACCATGTCAAAAAGGCTCGTTCTCTCTCTTTTTGCAGCATAAGCCATGGATTTTGTCTCTCTTTTCTATGAATTTTGAGTTCTCCTTGAATTAGATTCAAATTGAGAATGAGAAGAAATCATTTACACTAATCCATAGTGCAATTAACTAGTAATTAAACTTTTTGGAGGGGCTTTACATGTAATTAACCAGTAACAATAAAGTAGATGTTATATATACACTATAGAAAAAAAAAGAGGCATTATGAGGATTAATTTTTGGGATGGGTAACATTTATCCCAATTTTGTTGCAATTTGGGATGATGTTGGGAAAATTTTGGATGGATTTAGAATGGAAGGCCTTGCACTGGCACTTATCGTCCCAAAATAAAAAATTCATCGCAAACTCTATCCTAAAATTAGACCAAACAAAGTGACGATTCCCAAACCATCTCAAATGTCATCCCAAGGTTCGGGTAGGTGATAGTTTGTAAGGACGTTTAAGACAACATGCTTGTCGTCCCAAATTTGGAATCACGTTTGGGACAACTTGAAATTTAATTGGCACGATCAGGTGAAGGTCCATTTTGTAGCAGAATGTTCTTCCAAATGCAGTCCCAAATAACCGTTTCAAATTTTGTCCAAAAATTTCAAGGGCTACTTTATGTCATCCCAAACTCCTTCCCACAATCCATCCAACACCTCTAAAGTCTCTATCATAATGGATATTTGGTGTCCCAAAATCCATCTAAAAAATGTGTATAAATTCTTGTGTTTTCATCTCATGTGTGTTCCTTTTCAATTACATCCTTCCTATTTATATAACTATTCTAGCTCTAAAAGTTGAATATATATATATATATATATATATCAATCTTCATTTTTTATGTATTAGGTATATAAAAATATCTATTTTACATGGTCTAGTGTTTGCGATCGATCATTCTATTCTGGAAAATTAAGCTGGGGAGGTGCATCACTATCAAGGTATTAAATATGTAGCCATTTAAATGGTAATGTTGTTCTTGTTTTTAAAACATTATATATTATTCATATATAATTATTTTACTAGCGCATCACTATATTACTTATTTTTAGGAGACATACCAAAAGATGCTAGAGGAGTGTGTTTCGCAGTCGACGTCACAAGAGGATGGTGCCTCATCAACTGCATGTGTTGCAGCCTTGAGAAGGAGTAGCTTTAGGCCGAGGCGGTAAGAGAAGAAAACGGGCCGAGTCTTTGGAATGGGGTCCAAAGGCTCGCTCGTGGACCAAACACTACAGAGCATCGACATCCACTACCCACCTTGTTGCTAGAACCTCCTGACTCAACACAGCTTAGGAAATCAAGCTTATGTTGGGCGTGATATTCAACAAGATGGGAATCCAAACGTTTCTCCTGGACCAGCCACCAACAGTTCCACCCCCATCGTCAGCTCCTAATGCCTCAACCGAGGAATCTATGCAGTAGCCGGCCAAGGATGCTGCAAACCTGATCTCACAGACCAGCATTGGCCCCAGCCGTTTAGAGGATTTTTGATATTTTTCTTTCAAATATGAATGAACAATACAATTTATTTAAAAATTATTTTGGCTAATTTTAATTTTTTTTGTATGAAAAATATTATCTTTAATTATAAATTTAAGACAATATTAACAAAAAATATAAACAAAAAAATAAAATCAAAAATATTTTTAAATTAATTAAAATTAGGGACAAAAGACATTCCATCCCAAATATAAAAAAAAACACATTTGGAACGTTATCCCAAAAATCTAAAACAATACACCTGACTCAAGGGAAACATATCCCAATCCCATTTCGACAACCGTTCTAAAAATAATACGTTCGGTTTAAAAGTTCCGTCCCAAACCATCTATAATATTTTTTCCAAACTTTTATTTCAATTGCTCATCCTTTAGATATATTTTCGGACAGCTTGTTAGGTTGTCCCAAGTTCCGTCCCAAATGTTGGGACGATTGGCATAAGCCATCCCAAATCCGTCCAGAATATTTTTGGACGGGGCTTTTTAAAGCAAATTTTATTTCATCCCAAAATTATCTGAAATTCGGTTCCAATAATGAAATGGGATGTAGGTCATATCAAAATCCGTCCCTAAACCCATTCAAATAAGTTTTTTTTTTGTTTTTGTAGTTATAAATTTATTACAATATTAAATTTTGCAACCTTCTCAAAAGATATAATGAATTACCTCGTTATTTTGGTAACATTATATTATTTTTACCTCTAATATTAGTTAAATAGTTTTACTCCATTTTTATTTTTAGCAAATTTACCCTTTTAAACCCCAAAAATTAGTAACAAGACCCCTGAACTTTTATAAATGAAGCTCGATACGTTGCACTTTTACTTGAAGTTCAAGGTTTACGCAAAAAACAACAAGCAATGTCATGGTAGATATTTTCAATGAAATGAAGTTGTATTCTCTATTATCAGGAATGTATAGAAGAAGGATAGCTACAAAAGTGCTAGAAAATATACTAACTGCCTAACTAACTACACCACATCAGTGGCCGGCTGGACATCAAGTTACAAGGACCAAGAAAAGGGAAATAAAACGCAACATACAACTAACAGAAACATAAGACTAATTAGTTTTAGTCGTTTTAGTTAGTTTAAATTAGTTCAGTTAATGATTTCCCTTTATAATTTGAACTAATGTTCTTCAATTAGACGAATAAACAGTTTTCTTTTTTTTAATTCTTGATTTCATGGAGCCCATCCACGATAAACTCAGATTTTGCATGGTACTAGAGTAGTAATATTACCACTGTGTATCTCTTCAAGAACTCTAGTTCTGACAATAAAATACAATCCTTTTGATTTTTCCCTTGCAACACCATGGGTGACAAAAAGCCTGTTGAAGGAAGAAGACAGAAGAATCAAAACTTCAACAAGTCTATGAAATTATGAAACGTCAGGGTGGCGACCATCTTGGAATGAGTTTAGTCTCAGTGCCTTTGGATGGAAACAATTATTTTTCTTGGATAAGATCCATCAAATTTGCCCTTGGAGCCAAACAAAAATTGGGTTTCATCTATAGTTCCTGTCACAAGCCCATTGATGACCAAAATGAAATGGAGTAGGGGCAGAGAACAGATTTCATGGTCGTCTCCTGGATTTTGAATTCCATCTCGAAGGACATTGCTGAAGCCTTCCTTTATACAACATCTGCAAGAAATTTATGGCTGGAATTGGAATCCAGGTTTAGTGAAAGCAATGGGCCTCTACTCTATCAAATTCAAAGAGAAATAGCTTCCATGACTCGAGGAAACAAATCTGTGGCAGTGTACTCCACAAGATTAAAGAAATTATGGGATGAACTAACAAATCTTGATCCTCTACCCGCCCGCTCATTTGGAGCTAGTAAGAAACTTGCAGAGCAAATTGCGTTTAATCAACTTATGCAGTTTTTAATGGGCTTAAGTGATGCATATGACCATGTATGTAATCAGTTCTTTTGATGGACCCCTTGCTAACGGTTGGCAAGGTTTACTTCAAGTTTTTGCAGGTTGAGAAATAGAGGAAGTGTATTAAGGAATTTCTTGTTTTGATAAAGAAGAAGTGATGACAGCCCAAATTACATAATCAAGAAAACAAACCTTAAATAAGGTACCTTTTAGGAAAAAGGGATTGATTATGGTGATTTTGCTCCTGTTGCAAAGACAGACACAATGAGGCTTCTTGTGGCAATTGGCTAGAGTTTACACCATCTAGATGTAAACAGTGCATTCTTGGTTAGGAATTTGGATGAAACCATTTATATGGATCCCCCTGAAGGTTATGAGGTGCTTATTGGAATGGTGTTTAAGCTCAAGAAGTCACTCTATGGCTTGAAGCAAGCTACAAGGAATCGGGAGGTCACAGAAAAGAACAAAGCTTTAGGCTTTGTCCAATAGCATGATTATTGCCTCTTTACAAAATATATTGATTTAAATTTCATTGCACTCCTTATTTATGTAGATGATATATTTGTTGTTGTAGCTGCAGATGAATCCATACAAGAAGTAAAGGAATATTTGAATGAATTATTTACTATTAAGAACCTAGGAGCAGCAAAATATTTCTTAGGTCTTGAGCTAGCCAGATCAACATAAGGCCTCATTACCACTCAAAACAAGTACACATTTGACATAATTAGAGATGTTGGGCTGAAAGAAGGGAGAGCAATTCCCACCCCACTTCCTGCAGGGCTAAAGTTTTCCTTAGAACCAGGAGGCGCCCTACAGAACTCTTTCAGATATAGAAGACTGATTGGAAGGTTATAATATTTGGGATTCACAAGACCAGATATTTGTTATGCAGCAGTTGAGTTAATTTGTACAGCATCCATGTCAAGAACACTAGCATGCAGTTATACACTTGGTTAGGTATCTTAAGGGCAATCCTTCATTAGGTATACACTTCCTTGCGAAGAATGAATTCATTCTTCGAGTTTACTCAGACGCAAATTGGGTTGCATGTACAAACACAAGGAGATCACTAATAGGGTACTGCATATTTCTGAGAATGAGTCCAATTTCTTGCAAAACCAAGAAACAAACAACGGTGTCCAGGTCCTCTGTAGAAGCAGAGTATAGAAGTATGGGAGCAACTGTGTGTGAGATCAATGGGTAAACAATTTGCTTAAGGATTTTGGAATTAACATTGCTATACGTGTTCCTTTTCTCTGTGATAACAAAGCAGCACTACATATAACAGAAAATCCTGTGTTTCGCGAGAGAACCAAACATGTAGAGATTGACTACCACATTGTGAGGGATAAATACAAAGAGGGCCTTATTCGGCCTACATATCTATTTTCAAAACAACAGATAGCGGATTTATTTACTAAGCTATTGCCCAAAAATTCTTTCTTGCATCTGTATTCGATGTTGGGCTTGGTCATCTTGAGTACAAGTCCAATTTGCAGGGGGGCTGCTGAAATATATGAGTCTCAAGGAGCAAGTTGGTCTTGGAGTGGTTTAGTCCTTCGTTCTTTTGTTTTGTTCCTTCTCTTTTTTTTTTTCTTATTTTGCAATAAGTGTGTTTCAAGAACACGTTTTCTTTTTCAGTTAGTTTTTCCTTCTGCAATAATCCGTTAGTTAGTTTAAGTTGTTTTACTTAGTTTAAATCAGTTTAGTTAGTGATTTCCCTTTATATACTTGAACTACTGTTCTTCTTCTTCAATTAGACGAATAAATAGTTTCTTTTTTTAATTCTTGATTTCATGGAGCCCATCCACGATAAGCTTAGATTTTACAAGATAGGATTAGCTACAATGTGCCTCATTGCTTGATTATCACTATACAATGGAATAGGAGTAGGAAAAGCCGCTTGGAAGTCTCCATTGAACCTCACAGACTGTTGCAGCAGGTTCCTGTATTCCACTTCGCCTGATGATCTATACACTGTGGGCTGCTTCTTTGTCTTCCAGGATATCAAAGCAACATCCTTACACTGAAGAATTGATCATTCATGTGCTGAGCTTCTTCAGTGGTTTTGGTAAGGCAATCTCTTGATTATGTAAAGTGTCAGGAGACTCAAATGCTAGAATAGTTTCAGAGGACAGAAAAGGGGTTAATGTGATTGAGGAAAGAGGATATAGGATATTCAATCTAGTCCATACTTGAAGGATCAATAAGTAGAGGAACAAGGCTAGGACCTGATTTACTTGAACTGTGTTTGTAAGGAAAGAGTTCCTCATGAAATGTCACATCTTTAAACACAATAACAGATTTATGATCAATATCATAGAGCTCATAACCCTTTTGTTCCTGGACATAACCTAGAAAGATGCATTCTGAACCTCTTGGTTCAAATTTGGATTTATGAGGGTGGACATTTGATGCAAAACACAAGCATCCAAATGTCATGAAGGTCTGATATGATGGGGCAATATGGTATAGCAATTCATCTGGTGATTTTCAGTTTAGATGGGAAGAGGGTAATCTTTTTTTTTTTTTTTTTTGGTGAAATGTAAGTTTTTATTCATCCATTAATATTTACAGAGTACTCCGGGCATACCCGGACAAAAGGACCCATACTAAAATTTAAAGAGCAATTAAACCGTGTGGGAAAAGTGTCAAGAGGAGCCTATAGACTGTGATCTTGACTGAAATAATAAGCCCCTTGGGACTATGTTTTGCGCCCTCAAAGATGACTTCATTGCGATGTCTCCAGAGGGTGTAGATCGTGCATGCCAAAGCTAGGTGTTGAGCTTTATTATGAACGGAGGAGCCAATTTTCTCCTTCTTGAGCCATTTCATTGCACTGTGCAGGGTAGACATACGTCGGTTAATCCCAAGCCATTGTCGGATATGTGACCAAACGTAGTTACTGAACGGACACTCAAGGAAAAGGTGTTTGGCCGATTCCTTGGTGTTGATACAAAGTGAACACAAATCCTCCTCATGGAGGAACCCAAGTCTGTCCCTTGTAGCTAATCTGCTACGCAAGCCAAGCCACATAATAAACGAGTACTTTGGTGGGATGAAAGACTTCTAGATAGATGCTTTCCAAGGCTCTCGTAAGTTTCGGCCTGAAGTACTCATATGCTTTCGACGTTTGGAGACCCTTAGTGGTAGCCCATGCCGTCATATGTTTAATTGCTGCCGCCGGTGACCTAAAAGCAGTGACTACCCTATTGCGGATATAAGCAAGCCATTGAAGGAGTGGAGAATTCCCCTTCTTCGGTTGCCAGTCCCAAATCGAGGCACCTCTAAGGTAGACACTATTGACCCACTGCACCCACAACGTGTCTGCCTTGCGGTGGATGTTCCATAGGATGTGTGCAAGGAGCGCAACATTCCAAGATTGAATGTGCCTAATACCGAGACCGCCTTCTTCCTTGGGATGGCAAATTTCCTCCCAAGCGACTGGTGCCCTCCTAGAGTTCCATAGAAAATTCCTACAAAGTCGGTAAATTTTCTCGATGACCGCCGCTGAAAGAAGAAAAACTTGGAGCCAAAATCACTCAACGCCCTGAATAACCGAACGGATAAGTTCCAGTCGGCCTGCATAAGATAAAGTTTTGGACTTCCACTTCGAAATGCAGTTGGCAATTTGATATTTGTAAAGTTTAAGAGTGATATTTGTAGAAAGTTTAACAATTCCTGTCCATGTCGCTTTTGTTGTGCTTCTGTCAGGTAAGTGAATAATGGTGATAGGTTCAACAGAAGCTAAATAATAAAGTAATTTCGCATCAGCACACATGTGTCTCGAAGCTCTAGTGTCCACAATCCATGAATCCAAAATACTCTAACTAACATCATTATTAAAAGCCATATCTGCGATCTCATCAAGTTGTGCAAGTGCACCTTAATAGGATCAGTCACTCCTTATTTCTGAATCAGTTTCGAAGCTTCCATCAGATCTGAGATAAGTGAAGCAGTAGTTGCTTCAGGAGCCTTATCAACCTCTGCAGCAATATAAGCTCTTCCTTCAACATCTTAACCAGATCATTATACCGATTCGGAACCCTGTGGATCTTGAAGCAAGTATTCACACAAAATAACTGTTTCTTAGCACTAGTTCTTTTCTTCACAAAATTCTTGTATCCTGTGTTGCAATTCTGATCTTCATTCTTAGCATATATAGCAGTATTTTCTTCAAACTGTGCATTCTCTAAATGCACCATCCTTTATCTTTCTACTGTCATAACTATAGAGTGCTCCTTATCATCATGTTGAAGAGGCTCCATAACTAATATTTGACTTCTCACACCATCAAATGAGTCATTTAATCCCATGAAACTGGATTAGTTGACTTGCTTCAATTTATGTAGTACTCATCTTGTTGCAGCCACACTCACACAGACACATGTACACAAGGCTGGGGGCATCAAACAACATAGCTCATCCAAGAGTTGTTTGAGATTAGTGTAGTATGTGACCATAGAATTGATTTCTCTCTGTATTTGATACAAAAATGGTCCTTTAGATCTGCCATATCATGCGTCAAGCTCCAACTACAAAAGTTTGCACGAAGGTTGTATATAGATATGCACTCACTATATCTTTAGATATACTGTTCAATATCCAAGTTAACACCATACCATAAAATATTTTCCATTGCCTAATCGCCTCAGCTCCTTCTCGTGGTTGTGTCATGTTCCATCTATAAAACCTAATTTATCTCTCTCCTAGTGTGATTCACACTGCTCTACTCTACGCCAACCAATTATTTCAATTCAATGGCACAGTAATGATAGGTGAGGAGGATATTCCAAGTGATGTACCTTTACAATGGCTCTCTCTCCTCTAGATTCAAGGTTTGTAGCCGATGCTTTAGTAGCTTTCGTTGAAGGTTCTGCCATCAAACCTCCAAAACTTCGCACTATGCAGAAACCATTAAAATAATGACTCTGATACCATGTCAAGGTTCACACAGGAAACAACAAGCATTGCCATGGTAGATAGTTTCTATAAAATGAAGTTGTATTCTCTGTTATGACGAATGTACTGAAGAAGTAATTTAAATAGCTGCAAAGGTGTCAGAAATATCCCAACTGCCTAACTAACTCCGCCACATCAGTGGCCAGCTGGACACCAAGTTAAAGGGAATGAGGAAAGGGGAAAAAATGTACTATACAACTAATAGAAAACCAAGAGTTAAAATGCGATTTTTACCGAAGAAAATCAGCACATGAATTATCACTTCTTCAGTGCAAGGTTGTTGTTTCTTTGGAGATGTGCGCAATCTCAACATGTTCTCCTTTTATTTTCTTAGAGAATTTTTACCCTCGCAAGAAAAAATATTACTTTTTGTCATGGTTAATTAATATAGCAAAAATAAAAAATCGGACACATAATAAATAACCATAGTTGGCCAATAGTTATCAATCGTTATTTCTGCCCGTGAGATAATAACATTAGTCATAACTTAAAACCATAATAAATATTTTGATCATAATTAAAATAAGACAAAAAATAATTAAACGCGATTAAAACTTGAGTTTTCACATTAATTTTTTTATTCGGGATAAATAATATTAATTTACCATCATTTTTAAATTAATTTATATTCTAAAAATAATCTAATTTTTTATAGTGGCTGTTAATATTCACATAAAAATGTTATATATATATATAAAACCCTTATTTTTAATTAGTATATATATAAGACAAAATCCTCCTAGAACTCTTTAGCCATATCCCTTTCAAGCAACAAAATTCTCTTTATTTTATGCTATTTGGATAATAAATATATTACATGCCTATCTAACCCATGGTGAATAAATGCTTAAATAAAAAGGGATTATATAAATTAATGATGAATGACGGCGACTATTATAATATTAATTATGAGTTTAGGGTGGTTAATTAGGGGATAATTAATTAGCACTTAATTAATGACGATTTCAATATCTGGATGAGAATATACGTTGCAACAACTACGTGGGCTATGCCAATTCCATAACCTCATTCATCATCTACATTTTTCTGCTCATTCGTTGTACTCACATTTTTTTTAAATTTATTTTATTTTAAATAATTTTCATCCTGCAGGTTTAGATTGAATGACTCCCCATCATTTCTTGCAAAAATATTTTTATTTTTGGTTTGATTGCTTCACACAATGAAACATATAGTATATTATTAAGAAAAATCAATAGTTTCGTCATATTTAATTCTTTAACAAATAATTCACCTAACCCTCTTCCCACCCCCACCCTCCAGGAAAAAAATTATCTATAATCGAACTATGTTCTCGTACCAATTTTTGAATATTCAAATTTATCCTTTAATTCATTTTTTTTCTTCAATAATATTTGATCATAATACTAATTTTAATATCTTTTTGCTAAAATACCCCTCAAACTTTCTCAATTTTTGACACTTTTATGTTTTTTAAGACCAATATTCTATTATTGATAACTAATTTATTAATAAGAATATTAATTATTTATAATTTTTAAATATTTTTATACACATATCGATTATGCTGTGTACCGCTAGTAGCTCATGACATATGTACATAGTATGCCACTACATGCCCATTTTTACCAATTGTCTCTAATTTGATAATTCCATCTCTAATGATAATGTTTTTTTTATTATTATGTATGGTCTGAGTATATTGATCTTTTATTTGAATATAACTCAAGTTCAATTCATATTATTAGGACCTAAATTAAATTAAAAATTCAATAGATATTCCACTTATCTGAATAAAAAATTACATCTACAATCTAAAATAGATAGAACAAGTTTCGTATTACTCAAACTGAATCATAAAAATTAAGATTAAATACATATTACGTCTTTAAAAATATATTTACAGTCGCATTCATCCACCAAAATATGAAAGTAAAAAAAATAGAAAATTAATCTTACCTTCCGACAATCTTGACAAAATTAAATGTAAATAATGTCTATAGTCCAAAGAAAAGAATGTCCGTCCATATATAGTCCAATTTTACTTCATCACAAATTCTTGGGTCTACACTACATCAAATGTAAACAAGAAATAATATTAAAAAACCTAAAATCAAAAATGTTTTCTTTATTATAATTAAAATTCAGACACAAAATAAAAATACAAAACACAATTTTTTTTATACTGAATTTGACAGTTGGATCCGATTAATATATTATACGTACTTCTTGGAATAATCCTAATCCCTAAACCAAGACTCGCTTCTGGACTTGTAATTGAACATCCGAACTTGTATTTTGAGCGCACAGATAAATTTTTTTCGTTGATTAGCAATTTATCCTCTTGTAATATTGAAAATGAGCACATTATCCCCCTATGAAAAAAATATAGCAATTCATCCCCCTATACTTTTTAAAATAAAGTATTTACCTCCTTATACAGGGAGGTAAATTGCTTCATTTTAAAAGACATAGAGAGGTAAATTATTGTATTTTAAATAATATTGGGAGGTAGATCGCTATTTGTTGTTTCATAAGAAGGTAGTTTGCTCATTTACGATATCAAAGGAGTTGTTTGTATTTTTTTTTTCTAATAATTATATTTAAATTAAAACCAAATGTGGAGAAAAGCTCCAATCTAACTCTTACCCCCTACAATTATAATAAATTCTTTCACGATTAATTACTTAGTAATGAATTATGCAACCTTCGTCCTAAATTAAATTGGATTAATCATTTCTAAAAATGCTCAAAAGAAATAAATTTAAACCTCGAAAACAAACAAAAATTCTCGTATGGGTTAATTTTGGTTAAATTAAAAAAGAATATATATGTAAGATAATTAATTTACACAACTTATTATATTTTTATTCAATAGTTAATGACAAAATAAATATAATTATTTTTACCATATGATTAATTCGATTTCAAATAACTCAAATTTATACAAGATTTTTTCTTAAAAAGGCAATAAGTAGGATTATTACTGTGCAAAACCCACAACCATTTTACCAAAACATGTCCCAAGAAAGAACATACTTAATCATTGATGTACTGAATTTTTGTTTGAAATTAAATATTGTAATGAATCTCATACTAAAAAAATAAAAAAATAAAGTCATATGAGAATCAGTCATACATGGTATGTACGTGCCTATGTACATACAAAGAAGTCACATACACGTCTACATACATACATATATGGTAGACGCCTACATTTTGGTATTATTTCATCTACAATAATTGTCAAAGTATTATATATTATGAAAATAAAAAATGAGAGAGAGAGAGAGAGAATTTAAAAGGAAATAAATAAATAAATAAATAAAAATGAAGAGGTTTATATAAATGAATGAAGACAGAGACATGTACTGTAATTTCCCAGTTCTTCCCCAAAGAGTCTTCCTTGTTTGTGCAGCAAGATCATGAAAAACCACACGCACTGAAGAAGAAAATCGTCTGCCGCTTGAGCTGCTGCTGCTGTTGTGTTGGTTGCTTCCGTCAGAAGGTTCTCTTTCAAATACTATATAAAAATACTCTATTTGGAGTGTAGGAGAAAGAAAAGAAAAGAGTTTCGGCAATAATATTATAATCAATCATTCATCGTCCGACGACACTCCACGCCATTGTTAGGAGGAAACAGCTATACATACACCAAGGTAAAATGCATATATCAGCGCAGACTTAAGGAAACGTAAAACCACATGGGTTTCGTGTAGGATTTGTTTTCTTGTAGCTGTGGGTTGGAATTCTCTTCTCTACATCTCTATCCATTGCTTTCTGTCTTTTAGTTATTGAGTTTTGTTTATTAGGTAGGTGAGTGGATTTTGCTGAGGCCCTTTGTTATTGTCTTTTTTCTACCTTCGGTGTGGTTTCCGTTACTTGATTGCTGGGGATGCATTACAATTGTGAATAAAGTTGGGGTTTTTGTTGGTATTGTATTCGTGGGTGTTCTGAATATTGTGCCTTTTTTTTTTCTTTTCTTTTGAGAAGGATTCTGCGGTTAGTCGGTGGCAATTGGAATTTTCCTTGGTTAAATATTTCATCTGGGTACGCCAAAAATCGGGTTAATTTGACAGATCTCTGAGGTGGATTTGGAATTTCTGGGGCTTATGTGAAGGAATCGGTGGTGAAATTAGAGTTTAATTGGTGAAAATCAGTGGTGGGTTGAAGGCAATTGGGGTTCTTTTGCAAGTTTTGTTCGTGGTTCTGGGATTTTTTGGATAGAATCTTGGTGGGTTCTGCAGTTTGTGCGATCTACTGTGGTGGGATTGACCATCATATTGGTTAGTCTTTGTGTCAAGCATTTCTGGAGTGGAGTGTGAGTTTTGCTTCTCCTGGTACCTGCAGAAAAGTTTGATACTTAGGTTATTGTGGTGGAGAGCTATTTATTCTTGGGGGGTTCAAGAAAATGAGTTCTAATGCTTCAGTAGGTGTAATTCAAATGGGAAAACTTGTGGTTCATATTGCTGAGAATGGGCATTCATATGAGCTTGAATGTGATGAATATACTCTTGTTGAGGCCGTGCAGAGGTTCCTTGAATCGGTTTCTGGGATACCATTTAATGATCAGCTTCTTTTGTGCTTGGACATGAAATTGGAATCTCAGCGGCCCCTCTCAACGTACAAACTTCCATCTGATGACCAGGATGTATTTTTGTTCAATAAAGCGAGAATGCGGAGTAATTCACCACTGCCTGCGCCAGAGCAAGTTGAGATAATTGATATCTCTGATCCTCCATTGCCCTCCTCATCTCACAACCCTCATCCTCTAGATGATGTTTCAGACCCGGCATTAAAGGCCTTGCCTTCTTATGAGAGACAATTTAGATATCACTTTCAGTGTGGACATGCTATTTACAGTCGTACATTAGCAAAAATTGAGACATGTGAGAGACTTTTGCAAGAGCAGAAGGTGCAAGAAAGGGCTTTGGAAATTGCAAGGGGTAATTTAGATCACTTCTATAAGATTGTACTGCAAAACTACACAGATTTTATGAAATGTTACTCACAGCAGCACCGTACTCATACCAACCTTCTGGTGAACTTCGGGAGGGATATGGAAAAATTGAGATCTGTAAGGCTTCTTCCACCCTTGCAAACTGCTAACCGGAAATGCTTACTAGATTTTGTGAAAGAAGAAAACTTATGGAAGACAGTGGAGGATTGTAGCATTTCTCACAGGCAATTTGAGAACAAAGTTTCAGAATTTAAACAGGAGTTTGGAGATCTAAAGCGGAATACAGAAACTTTGTATTCTGGCAAAGCTTCATTTCTTGTGAAAGACTTGGATTTGGCTATCAAAGACCACCAGCGGTTTATCAATGAGCAAAAGAGCATAATGCAAGCTTTAAGGTCTCTCTCTCTCTCTCTCTCTCTCTCTCTCTCTCTCTTTCACACACACACACACACACGCATACACGCGCACACGCGCACACACTCACATACACGGACACATACATATATTCAATGCATTTTATATTCCAATTTTTCTGCTGCCTGTGTGGTTGGTATGGCAAGCTTCACGTAATAGCAGTGTAATGTAATCTCATGCAAGGTATATGACAGCAATCTGGTTATTCCAGTTCCTGTGTAATGAACTTTTTCTTGTGTGCCGTCACTAAAGCATCACTCTGGTGCCGTCACTAACATGTCTGCTTACCAATAATTACCGAAACAGTTCACTTGCTTTATGCTTTCTGTTTATTTGTTGTAACCTACTTCTAGGAAAGACATTCCTTGACCTTTTGTGGTGTTAGGAATGAGTGTTTTGATTGGTTATC
>NC_026146.1:5726836-5784533 GCF_000512975.1 Sesamum indicum | reverse complement strand
TCTGACGTATAAGATGTCCCATTCTTCCCATTCATTTGCACTTAGACAATCCTACAATCTTGTGTTTTTGGATTTTTCCGAACTATCCTCATTTGTATTTGTATATGAGGTAATTATTGCTATAATTATTTTCCTTTTGTCTTATGCACTTAAAAGGCAAGAAAAAGTAGAAGGCGGCGCCGCCCCTGTGGAATGACCTTGTATACAAGCGTTATTCAGTCTAGTTCAACCTTTTTGCTTTCTACTGTCATGGAAACTTCATATAGACGTGGAGTAGAGCATTTTCAGGTTGACTGGAATGGCACATTGATGGTCTTGTGTTAATTATTATATCCACCTATAGAGGGAAAGAACACGAGAGAGATAATACAGAAAAAACTGTTGGTATTTAAGGTTAGGAAGTTTGTGTTTGGCAATAAATAAAATCAGAGATGCCAAAGAAGGGACATGGGAGTGGCATCTGTCAAAGTATTCTTTTATATCAAACTGTATAACATTTTGTAGGAGTTGAATAGAACTACAAATGAGCATTCCTATGTTATGTTGTGACACAGAACATCCTGACTAACAGTGTAACTTGAAATTTTGATGTTACATCTTAGAGATGAAGGGAAAGACTTTTCGTTATTGTAGTGTTGTGGTTATGAATTTGGTGTTGAGAGGTTGGGTGCGGTTCTTTCTCTAGCTCTCCTAAGTTCTGTTGAAGACAGTGGTTCTGATTTTCATCACTGTATTTGAGTTCAACCGCTTTTGAAAGGATTGGAATTGGTAATATTGGGGTTTCTGGCTTTAGATCACAGTTTCTTCTGGTTTTGGGAACAATAAAACACAAACTGTTTCTGGGTAATCCTTCATGTTTTCTGGTATATGTAGCTGTTTTTGGTGTTTTGATTTGGTATTGATCTATAACCTGAGAAAAACACAAAACTTACCTGAACATGTCAATATAGGAAAAGCGTTGGGCGGCATATGTGTATTAAAAGCATGCATGGGAAATCCTCTTGTGGATCCAAGCTGAAACTTAAATAAATTAACATACTCCAACATATTAGAGGAACGGGGAGTTGACTTCTCATTCTTGTATTAAGAAGGAAAGAAGGATAATAATCAGTGTAACAATCTTTTGGTAATAATAGTAAAGACAAAATGAAGATAATACATAAAGATATCATGACAATGTTATTGTTCTATTGTTAAGATTGATAATTTGTATATGTGTGTTTCGGCGAAGAAACTCTATTATAGATATAAGAAGTCAGAATAGGTTTCAGATACATGGCAGAGATGTTTTAGATTCTTGTAGAATGAGGCCCGATTCTTCATGTTGCTGGCTATTGGAATTGAAAGTTATGGACATGTCGACCCAGAATATTAAAAAAAAAAAAAAATTCATTTCTGAAAACTGCTAAGGCATTGATTCCACTCTCAGATTGGTCTTAGTTTAGATTGCTCTTTATTCAGTTTGCTCTTTTTATGTTGTCTAATGTACATCTTTACCATTCCCTTTCTTCTACAATTTGCTTTCTTAGTGATTATTGAGGAAAAGTTTATGGTATTTGGTGCAGTAAAGATGTAAATACTGTAAAGAAGCTTGTTGATGACTGTCTTTCCAGCGAGTTGTCATCTTCACTTCGTCCTCATGATGCTGTTTCAGCATTGGGTCCTATGTATGATAGCCATGAGAAAAGTTACCTTCCAAAGATGCAGGCATGTGACCGTGCAATTTCCAGTTTGCTTGATTTCTGCAGGGACAAAAAGAATGAGATGAATATCTTTGTGCATAATTATATGCAAAAGATTGCATACATTCAATACACCATTAAAGACGTGCGCTATAAGTTCTCTGTGTTCCAGGAGGCTTTGAAGCGTCAGAATGATCAATTTGAGCACTTAAAAGTGGTGCGTGGGATTGGTCCTGCATATAGGGCATGCCTTGCTGAAGTAGTGAGAAGGAAAGCATCAATGAAAATCTACATGGGCAAGGCTGGACAATTGGCTGAAAAACTTGCAACAGAGAGGAATGCTGAAGTTAGGAGACGTGAGGAATTTCTCAAAGTGCACAATGCTTATATTCCTAGGGACATTTTAGCGTCTATGGGATTGTATGACTCCCCTAACCCATGTGATGTCAATGTAACCCCTTTTGACACTAATTTACTTGATATAGATCTTTCCGACTTAGACCGTTATGCTCCAGAGTCACTGTTCGGACCCTCCCCAAAGAGTGAAAAGCATGGGGCTTCGAGGACTTCATTGTCGACATCTAATGATGGTTCTCAGTCTACTGAAGTTGAAGGAAGTGTGGTGGACATGCATGAGAGGTATGATTTCCAAGACAGACTTGAGGGATCAGAGTTGGTGGAGATTGCGGGAACTAGCAAGATAGAAGTTGAGAATGCGAAACTGAAAGCTGAACTTGCTTCTAAAATTGCCTTGTTATGTTCTATAAGTACGGAGCTCGATTATGAATCCCTTGATGACAGTAAATTGGAGAATATATTGAAAACTGCTGCAGAGAAGACTTCTGAAGCTTTGCATCTTAAAGATGAGTATGAAAAACATCTCCAATCGATTATAAAGGTGAAGCAGATGCAATGTGAGTCTTACGAGAAAAGGATTCAGGAATTAGAACAAAGGTTGTCTGATCAATATCTGAGAGGACATAAGCATTCACCTGATGATGATAGGGCTGGTTCTGCGGTTTCAATTGCAAAGACTGATGATGAGAACAAATCAGAAGTATCAGCGGTTGGAGAAATGCACATGCCCCATGCAATGGAAGAGGTCTCTTGTGCATCTAGCTCAATTAAATCTGGCCTTCCGGATCATGATAAAGCACAAGAAGGCTTGGATGATAATATGACAGATTCCTCTACTATGCTAAATCCTCACTTGGATTCATCAATGCGAGATCTACACCGTGACAAAGCACATCTTTCTGACAAGGATAAGAAGCAAACACCCTTTACTGATGAAGGCATGGCACTCACTGCAAGTAATATGGCTGTTAGCATGTCACAACCAGCAGATGTTCTATCATATGAAACAGCTGTTGAACCAAGTGGGGATGCTAAAGTGAGTGACGGTCTTGTAATGGAATTGAAAAATGCCCTAGCAGAGAAATCAAGTCAATTAGACAATGCAGAAACGAAGATCCAAGAATTAATGGACAAGGTGTCCAAGCTTGGAATGGAGCTGGAGATCAATCAGAAGCTACTTGATGAATCTCAGGTATTAGTAACTGGAATGATTTTGATCTGCCTGTTTTTTTGGGAGCCAGGTGAAAAGGATGGGGGCTTCAATGATTATGCAGCATGCCTCCCTTTTATTTCCAAACTTCTTAACATAATTGCTAATTTGTTCTAAGTGTAAGCTTAATAAAAGATGGGCATGCACCTATTTCTCTGCTTTTTCTTATTCTTGGCTGCTAGAGCATGTCCCCTGTGTCTACTGAAATTTTACATTGTTTATTCTGTTCTATGAATAAAGTATTTAAAATGCCTCAATGACTCGGAACTGTTTATTTATTGTTATTGCAGTTGAATTGTGCTCATCTGGAGAATTGTCTGCATGAGGCAAGAAAGGAAGCCCAAACCCATCTTTGTGCAGCTGATCGACGAGCTTCAGAGTATAGCACATTACGTGTTTCTGCTGTCAAGATGCATGGTCTTTTTGAAAGACTTAGAAGCTGTGTTTTGTCAGCTGGCGTGGCAACTTTTGCTGACTCTTTGCGTGCATTGGCTCAGTCTTTAGGCAGGTAAGTGCTACTGCTTTCCTCCTTAGCATCTGACAATATTTTCATGGATTACTTTTAGCATGTGCTCGAGATATATTTATACTTGACTGACATGTACGTTTGAGTTTTCGTGGATGTGAGTGATGTTATAGGATGTTTATCTTACACTTGATCCAATTTCTACCTGATCATGATTAATTTCATGGACAAATGAATTTTTGGGTTTTGTGCACATGGAAATGAAAATTTTAAAAGTCAAGGAAAAGATAGTTTTATCAAGTTTCCAACACTTTCTATATTCACCTTTTATGTCCCTCTTTAGATAAACGACTTCTGTACTTTAGTGCACCTTGCTTATACAAAACAGGGTTGTTATTCTCGTCATTATTGTTGATAATCTTTCTGATAAATCTCTGTACAAATGCAATTAATTCTAGGGTTAATCTATCCTATTTTAGAAGCATCAACGTTTTATTTGAACTTTTTGTTGGAAAAATAATCTTTTGCGAATAATGTGTCTAATTTATCTTCTTTTCTTGCCTTCCTCATCATTTTGCTTTCATCTTCTCTGGGGGTTGGAGGATGGTTGGAATTGTTCGATAATGCAAATAAAAGTTTAATGTTTGATTGAATTGCTTTTAAATTTTCCAGTTGCAACGAGAACGAGGATGATAGTACTGCTGAGTTCCGTGAATGTGTTCGAGTACTCGCAGATAAAGTTAGCATTTTATCAAGACAGCGTGCGGAATTGCTCGATAGATACTCAAAAGCTGAAGCTGCAAACGAGCAGCTTAGCAAGGAATTAACAGAGAAGAAAGAGCTGGTCAACACACTTTACATGAAGCATCAGCTGGAAAAGCAGGTAAACCTACCATGGTAGTATCTTACCATATGTAGTCGAAATCTCTTTTGGTCTCATGTTCTGAAACCATAGTTGAAGGAATGAATCATTTCGTCACAGGCAAACAAAGAGAAGCTCTCTTTTGGCCGGTTAGAAGTCCATGAAATCGCTGCATTCGTCCTCAACTCCGCAGGTTATTATGAGGCCATCAACCGTAACTGCCCTTACTATTACCTTTCTGCTGAATCCGTGGCCTTATTTACCGACCATCTACCAATCCGTCCAAGCTACATTGTAGGGCAGGTTGTGCACATTGAGAGACAGACAGTGAAGTCCCCACCATCGACATCACCAGATCGAGCTGAGAGTACTAGAGATTGCGTAGATATACTGACCTCCGAAATGGGACCCAGCCGGTTAGGCTCGAAATCAGGATCGACATCAAACCCTTATGGGCTTCACGTAGGGTGTGAATACTTCATAGTGACTGTAGCCATGTTACCTGATACCGCAATTCACTCGCCTGCTTCCTGATCTTGTTGCGAATGGCAGATATAGATGTGATGGAAGAAACTAAGTGTAAATATATATAGATTGTAATGGGGATGTTACTTAAGATGAATACTCTTTAACGAGAGTTTCACTTCATCTTCCCTTGTATAGCTGCAAATTAATTCAATCCATCGCTTTGTATATAATTATGGGATCTTGTGTAAATTTCCCAATATTTATTCCTTTTCCATTAAGAACTTTTCATGATTCTCATTTTGATGACTTGGTAATGTGGATGATAGTAGTGAGGACGGTTTAGTATTAGATTAGGAGAAGTTCAGGAAATCCTTACAGTACTGAGGTTGAGTCTGGCCTCAAGATTTGTATAATTGGTTATATGATAATAAGATATGAAAGAATGATTTTAGAAAAAGTGATTTTGACGTTTGAATTAACAGTTTCATAATACACAATTGCAAATTGTAATTAAACTCCAAAACTACTCTTCTTCTTGAATTAATGATGGAATTTAAAAAAAAAAAAAAAAACCCTTAAATGGGCATAATATAGGATTAGGTAAAAAGTTAATTTCAAATAGGACTACTAGTTAGTAGCTTTTATCAAGACGTGATTCAAATGAAACTCAAATCTAAAAAGTGATTATTAGAAAAGGTGTCAAACAACACAAGAGATTTCTTGTATCTGCACTCGTACTCTTTCAACTGCTCAATCGCAAAGGCAACCAAACGCTAAGAGAAGCAACAAGCGATGTATCTCCAAGTGTTATCGATTATATCTTCATAACTAATTATTATAATATAAAATGACCCTTTAAGAAGTAATACTTGTTGTGTTGATTTCAATTTTATAGTAGGACTGGCCTGTTGAGCTCAGCGATTGATATATATGTATGTTGTTGGGTCAGCTGGCGGGCTAACCCAATCCACTTTTTCTATTGGGTTTAGGCCCATATTGACTTTGAAGTTGGGTAGTACATAAGTTCGTTTTATCCGCAGCCCATTTGATTAACCGTATCAAATTATTTCTAATCCATCAGTATTAAATTTTTTAATAAATAATTATAATTTTAAATATTAAATTAATTTGGTATTGTTGCATTGGACGGTGGGTTCTGTCAGAATAGGTGACCAGAAAGTCAATTGTATAGACAATTTTTGAAACCATTTAACAATCTTTATGAATGTGATATTATCTTGATGAATGTAGCAAGCATTTATCTTTGGCACCATGTATTTGTTGTGCTTATTATTTAAATCAATCGTACTTTAACGTCACAACAAATGCCTACAAACCAATTGGATAACCGATGTAGTTGTGATGCGCATTGGATGGTAGCTATGAAATCAACTTCTGAGAGTTGGTCTAAAACGTTCCAAGTCGAAGACCTCGAGATTGGGCATTGAGAGTCCTATGGAGACTTGCACTAAATATTGCATTTATTGAATGAGTACTGTGTTTCATTGGCGATAGAAATGGGATGTCTATGCAATTTTAGTTGATTAGTTGACAAGGTTGTTAACTGAATGAACTGACTTGTGGGAATCGTCATATAAAAGTCTTGGAGGCTTGGTCATTATGACTTGAATTTTTGGCTCTGATAATACATGATTAGTCATTGGACTTGAGGCATCATGGCACACGCATTCATATGATGGCTACATCTTGGATCTGGCGAGAGATGACTGTGTCTTCGATGTGGTCATTATAAGCCTTGTCCAGTGTAGTTAGATTATGTAGTGAGCACAGTGGATTTGAAGAGAGAATTCGTCCCCTACCAGTATATGATGGATATATCTCCTATGTACTTTGAGATGTTTAGACTCTCTAAATCTATGACCATAGCGATTGGTCAAATAGGAAATAGTGTAGCACCCCCTACTCGCTACATCTAATCATTACTATTTCATCCTTTCTTTAATCAGAACTCATTCTATAAGTAATTCTCTTTCAACCCATAAAATAAATTCTAATTTATTAACATAATATATATATCACAAAAGGTATTAGATATTACCAAAAGTTTATATTTACCCCCACTAGATGTCCTCATGTACATAACCTCAAAGAAAATCATACCACAACTTTAAGCACAAATCCCAATAAAAGATCAGAATATTTAACAACCCAACAATCAAAAACTCTGGCTTCAGATGTCACGGCTGACCCACCTAATAAAGACGACGGCACCGCTTAAAATCCAATGTGGCTAATCAGTGTGACCTATCTCCTGAAAAGTACGTGGCAAGGAATGAACTGTCTACTCAATAAGTATAGCTGATCAACCTATATATATATATATATATATATATATACAGACAAAGATTCACGTACATGCAGTCACACCGATAACAGTCATTCGTCATACAACAACATCAGATATAAGCAGTAATACATACTCACAACTGTAAACCAATCCACGACATAATATTTATTCGTTATCATTTATTAGTTAAGGGCCCCACTTACTCTAGCTAGAGTACATCAATTAATGGTTTCGCCGGCCATCATCATATCATATACAACATAGGATACCCGTTGTGTGATATCCTCACACTTTTTTACTCCAGTTGTGTAGCAATATAGCATAGGACATCACAACAAATATGGTACCTCCACACCACCACAGTGTGTAGCTAACAGCACAGGATATTCCCCACTGTCCCGGAATACCCCGGTACCCTACGCGCCATGGTACCTAGCTTAAATCATATATTTTTCATATCTCATCATCAATCACATTTTCATAAACCATTGACTGTGTTACCAACTAGGTAAGCATCATCTTTTATTTCAACTCACAATCGTCATTCTATTATTTATAATAATCACTTCCTCAATAACAACTCCCAATTTGATTTCATCAACAATCAATTATATGATCATCACATAATCATATCCCGCATACCTCTACATTACCATCACATATCACATAATAACAATTTCACCAATATTATGATAATCTAACAAATACTCCACAACTAATTATATAAACAATCAATATACGAAAACCACGCATAATAATATAAAGCCAAGTCCACGTTCGCATCCAAGAAACCAATATATATAATATATACAATACTACACACATATATATATATATAAATCCAATTAGCTATATTTACCTTATACCCTCTACTTTGTCGTCACGTCCTATAATAAAATATTATACGTATAATCAATATATATACAATATCATAAACTCTAAATAAACTATTATATAACATTCGTACATTTTCTACCAATCTTTTAGTATTCCACTTATATTAAAGCCCAAACCCCTGTTCCATTTTATTTTAGATAACTATACTTTCTAAGCTTCTCAATCATATAATTAATTTATCAACTAATTCATAAGAATTCATTTAATCAAACCCCATATATATTTATAACTGTCGTTTTTAATAACATTCGTAAATTACATTACCACTGAAACCTCATTTCCTCTCTTTCATAACATAATATTCTTTAAATATAACTTTTCGAAATATTTCTATGAATTTTCTGTTAATTTATCGTTGCTATAAAATTTAATTAAGCAATAATACATAGAATTACATATTTGGTTAATCATTTCGATGGAATTGTGTAGATTAGCTATAGTAATAATTAAATCTAACAAATTTAATATTTTAATAACCCAACTATATTATTTTTATAGCAATTGTGATATTTAATTTGACACTAATTTAAATAGCCAAAATCATAAAATACTCCGATTAAATAGTTCACTGCTCAATATAAACTATATTTAATAAAAGAACTAATTAAATAATATATTTATATAAATTAATATAAATTAAAATAATAAAAATCTGTACCTCTGTCTTCGACAATGTGTGTGTGCGTCAGTGTGTGTTTAAGGTGTGTGTGTGTGAGTTTGTATTATGTGTATGTGTGTACTGTATGTGTGCTTATTAATATGAACAAGAGAGGCCCCACCGCCTCATTCTACACTCTCTCTCCCCTCAATTTGTACAATATATTATTTATATATATAATATTATTATTTTATATATTTAATTAATTTTTTCTTAAAATATCAATCACGTTCTTTTTAATTTTTTTAATTAATATAATCTGGCTCCAAATATTATAATGAACTCCAATTTAACCCATGCAAGTTTTATTATATCCCAAATTCAATCTATAATTTATTTACTAATTAAATTTAAATTTTTAATAATTACCAATTAGTCTTTCAATTACGTGAAAAATTCTACGGACGTCACAAATAGTTTTCTTTGTCGATCAATAGAGTAAACGCATTTCAAGTATTCAACATAGTTGTCTGGTTCAGGATGGGAACTGACACCAATTTCATGCCTTAGACTAAGGCCGGGAGATGGTCGACGGAAGGACCTTACCTATATGGAGCTCGAGAGCCTAACATAATATTTGATTTTGTTTTTAACTTGTTTTGGGGTGTTTTGTGGAAATAGAGAGAGAAAAACAAAGATAAATAAAAATAAGTTAGAGATAGTGCGTATGTTTGGATTTATTTTTGGGATAATATAAAATAAGTATGATATTATATATATATTTATATATATGTATGTGTATGAAAATGTATATAATTTATTTAGTTGTGAATGGATTAAAATAAATATTATTTTCTAATTATATATGGACGGAAATGAAAAAAATAATTTATGTAAATACACTTTTATAAATAATTAAATGCACTCTAATAATGGATTAACAATATTTTTTGTTAGATGTTCTATTCGAGGTGATAAATTAAATACATTATTCAAATAATGTAATATATGAATTAACCGCCTAGAATTGATATATTATTTTGTATTTTTTAAATTTTTAATTATTCCAATGATGTAGAAAATATTACGTACAAAATATTAAGTGGTCAAAATGAAATGTATTTGTATTTAAAAATCAAATACAAACCTCACCAGAGAAAATATTATACATTTAACATGTAAATCAACCCTCCAATGCATCCTTCAATTTTTTATAATTTTAAAGATCCACATAATCCAGTATTAACTAATTATAATTTATAATTACAGATTGCAATGGTTCGAAAAATATATTTTGGATTAATATGGTGTAGTGTCCAATTAAACTACGACAATGAGGACACATCAGTCATTGAATGATAAAAGACGCACAAAATCATGTTCCCGTTAACTTTGTAATTAACATATGACAACAAGCGACTGACTCACATATTCTACAACACCACCACGAATACTTAAGGACCATCACGTCGACGTGGTGGAATTCCTTGTGGTCGCAGCAAGCGTGTTGTATTGTCTTCCTCACTATGCGAATGGCCTCTATGGATCGGATTGCATGCTAAAGTGACAAATATAATCTGTCCATGATCCAAACCCGTCAACTCCCGAACCCATGTCCAGACTTCGACGTGGCGCTAATGAAATATTGCGCGCCAATCGTGGGCCACCATCCCCACGAGCTACCAATTCCACAACATCCCAACTGGCAATATGGGTATGCATTTGGTTCGTTGGTACAGTGGATCCCGATATGATAATGGGGGCTTCTTCGCCACCTCTCACAAAACTACGCAGTGCGTTACTACTCTGGCTATGCCCCCCGTAACTGTGCATCTCAACTGGACCAAGCGACAATCTAATTGGGCCCTATATCTCGAGCATGCTGGGGTAATGAGGCTCTGGGTACTGGTAGTATCGTCTAGCCAACGGGTAGATCTACAACAGGTTCATATTGACAATCAATCATTGAAAAATAAATACTAATTCAGAAATGGCAGTTGTTAGGTTACAATGATTTAATTAAAGCGATAACATGACATACCCGTTTCGTATGTGGTCGTAGCTCATCAGGAAAATTCATACAAAATATTTCAACATCATAATAAATTCTTGGTATCTGAGTGATTTCGTGGAACTGATGAAATCGCTCTTTCAATTCATAAAATTTCTTACGGATCTAATCTCGTGTGTAATGATACCCAAAATGCCGTCGTAATCCATAAACCCACTGAGACATGTGTGCCTCTACACGTTGATCATCTCTCATTGGGACCTGGGTATTGTCATCAACGATCATCCATATTAAGCGCTGCTCAACGTTCAATGTCCAATGTTCCTCCTATGGAAAGCTAACCCGCTCCAAGTATCTACGATATGCCATTCCTGCAAAATAGATACTCATACCATTGTGTAAAAGATGTTAACAAGAATAATTATGTAGGGAACATTGTTGGTTTGGTTTATGCTCAGGTTTGCAACAACTAATCTAAAAGTATAAAATATAAATCATGTATACACCGAGCTGATATCATAATTAAAATCTTACGAACATCTAAATTATATGTCGAACACATTTAAAGGTAGTATACTGGGTTGAATGTAACAACCTTAACCAATTTTGACTCATAATCCTCATTTCGTACTTGTTACACGCTAGTCACAAGTTGCACATTAGCATTGCTTCTGGATGTGTTTACTTTACGTTTACCAATGCCTAGGTTGGATTATAAGATGCCACATCTGCATTGCTATTTTGTCGCGAAATATACATTATGCTTCTAGTTCAGTCACGATATGATGTCCTCTATGGTAACATGCATCCATATCGGGAGGAATTTCATCTTCTGGTTCGTTGAAAATGATGTCATCATGACTGAACCTACGGATGAAGTTATGAACTGTACAACAAGCGATAACTAAATCCACTTGGTGCTGAAGAAGGTAGCTTGGCATCCCCCATTGCAATATTGGAAACTGCTTCTTCAGTACTCCAAAGCAACGCTCAAGTACATTTCGCAATCGAGAATGGGCATGGTTAAGTAGGTCCTGTAGGATACGGTATCGACAACCATGGCCCCTATACTCGGCTAGGTGGTATCGAGTACCTCGGTAAGGCACAAGAAAATATTGGTAGTTTGTAAATCCAACATCCACTAGATAATATTTGCCTGCAGTACTTCATAAATTATTATCAAAATTGATAATATAAGGATTGCTAGTTTCACTTGAATGGTGTATAATGGAATTGTGTTAACTAGTTTTCTCACCACTTGGAGGAAAAGGGAAATTTGGATTCTTTGGTATAACATTGTTTAAGACACGGGCGTCAACTGCATCCCTTCCTACCCAGCATACACGTATGTAAAATTCATATCAAAGTCACAAATAGCCAAAACGTTCTATGCTAGTTGTCCTTTACGAGATCAATATCGATTCTGATCTATCTACGGGACCCATGCAGACACCAAAGTCCCGTTGAAAAAAAGTTGAAGTATGAATGGATCATAGTTATATGCCTATGAATTGCCAAGTAATTAGTTGACAATGCAAGGCGGCCTGTTGTAGATCAATGATGATACAACTTTTACCTTAAAGTAAGGGTAGAAATCTGAATTGGTAGCCCCACTCAGATGAGTGTCTATAAAATTGAGGCGAGTGATTAGTTTGGGTGCCATAGCGCACAATGCGGAAAGCACTCGGTGGAATCTACGGTGAATAGTCTCAAGTGAGTGTTTGAATCGCTCCATATTGTCGCGTTGTCGTTTATGCATGCTGACCGTCTGCATGAAGAGCGCAACTCCTCAATGGAGCTAACTCTTGAGGTCTGACCATGAGGCAACAATCCCCTAGAAGTTAGCGCATCAACTAAAACATAGAAGCATGGTTTTGTCATACGAATATTGTCATAAAATCTGCCCGTGTGTGGAGTTATCATTATCTAAGCTACCCATCCTTCGCCTTGCAACGCACTAGTATTACGAGGCACATTTTCTCTAAACAGCTCCGGGCAGATCATATCTCTAAAAGCGTAAAACTCTTCAGGGATAGCAGATTCGTTGCTGCCTGGAGTCTCGAATGCCCCCGGGTTGTTACTGGATGAATTTGTGTCCTCAACAGCTCTCTCGCTCGCACTCGCCATAGTTCTGCACGAGTAAATGTAAAAAAAAGAGACACAATATGGGATCTCGAGTTGAGACAATAAGCATCAGCAATCATAATAAATAGACGAATACTTTTAACTAAGAAAGTACAGATGTTCAGCCCCATGGTGATTGCGACAGCACACCAATTAATTTAGAAGAACAAGAACACATATAACTATTTAACCCATAGTCAATCCGCTATGACAAGCATGAATTACTTTCCCAATGAGAACAACCAACGCAATTTGTTGTCATCATCTAAACAGAGGAAGATCGTTCGCGTGCTATGACTATGAAAATGCTCCGACGCTGTTGTGAAGATTGTGTCAGGCAGATCCTTAAATTTTGTCAACTCATCTACGCAACGCTCGATAGACTCCGTAGCTTTATGGCCAGTTCTGTCAATCTTTCCCTGTAGTGACTCTTGCAACTTGTCCATTATCTCTCACTTCTTATTTTGCAATTCGCTCATCCCGCGCCTTATTGGGCATTTGCTACTAGATGGTGATGTAAAACTCTGTGCCGCCGAAGTAGGTAAGTACCCGCCAGGTGTTGGCATTGATTGTGACTCGGAGAATGCTATATCCTCATAGTCCTCACGCGACGGCGACGGCCTGAATTCTCAACCGTCATATGTTCATCATCACCGATGGATACAGTTTGGGCTCCTTGAGTGGGTTGTGCGAAGGACCGTGCAATGCCTCCCATTGCGATGTTCCTTGCGAACATTTGGGTGCACAGGTCAAAGTGTGGTATCCCATATTCAACTATTTTTTTGTACTCCGAATTTTCCTGCATAGGCAGTTTTTAGGCAATTTTTATTTGAGCAACGTGGAATGTTTCTTCATCAAAGGTAAAACATGATGTTCCGTATAGTCCGCATTATATGTAAATTTAAGACAAAAAGGTTAATACCCGACAGAGCTCCTCCAAACGTTCAAACTCATCTATAACAGTGTTCCGCTCAGTTCCCCTTTTAACAAGGTCATTTAATAGGCGCCATGCACGATGCATCCTATTCAGCTTACCCTTGAGTTGTTCCGGGTTAAATACATAGCTTGGGTCGAATGTCGAATTCATCCTATCGGTTATACGAGCCCAGACAGAAGGTGAAAAAGTTGATGGCTGCAGACGATGGTTTACAAACTCTTCGTGCATAAACTCGATGGAAATTCGCTCTATGTACCGGGTCCATGCAATTTTTTCCACGCGAGATGTATGCGAAGAACCTATGTCGTCCGATCGATGCATCTATATGGTAGGGCGAAACAACTTTAATAACTTTTTTCATTTTAATCACATTAATGACAAGATACTTATTTCTAATAATATCGAAATGTCCTTAAATTTTAATATTATATATGTTCAAAATTTTAAAACGGGTCTTAGCACTTTTTTTTTTTTTTTGCATTTCTTTTTCTAGATTTGAACAAAAGGAGGAGAAAAAAAAGTTGAAGGCAAAGAATATTAGATGTAGGCCATTACAAATACAGTAAAACCTTTATAAATTAATAATCTTGGAATCATAAAATTTTATTAATTTAAAGAGATATTAATATATCGATAAATTAATATTCTATTAATTAAAAAAAAAGACTTTTTAAATGGAGCAAATTTAATACAGATGTATATGAATGTCGTTTTTGCTAAATTTTTAAACTACTCCTGGGATAATTCTTGGGTTAAGAATTTCAAGCTTCCCATCATAAGCCAACTGGTTATCTTTCGAACAGAATTGAGTAACTATAATTCACTTTGTTAATTCATCATACATTCTTTTAAACATTACGAAGGACTCGAATTCTTTAATAAACTTATAAAAGTTGAAGCCACTTTTTTATTTTTAATTTTTACAATTTCAGGCGACGGGTCATTCTCCTCTATTTTAACTGTGAAATGAGCACATATGAACAAATTCCTTATATATTACCTGTGCCATCTATTGTATTGATTGCTGGTTGGATTTGTGCTTAAAATTTTAGTATTTATGGAATTAGATCTTCTTCTTCTTCTTCTTTTCTTTCTTTCTGTTTTAGTATTTAAAAAAAATAATTACATTTACACCCTTCACCTATTTTTTTTTACATAAATCACCCTATCTTTTTAAAAATTATAGAAGTCACCCCTGGCAGCTTTTAAAACTCCAATATACCTCTGTTTATCTGGTCAAATTTTAATATAACTTTTTAAGAACATTAGTGCCCTCAAAGTATTTTTGTAATTATCAAAAGGTAGAAGAGGTGTAAAAATAATATATATAGGGGTGAGTAATATGGTTCCATAGATTTTTTATTATTTACATTAATTTATTAATTTAAATTTAAATTATTTTATTATCTTTTTTCTGACTAAATTTTTACATAAATTTATACTTTTTAATGATTAAATTATTTAATTAATATAGTAATTTAAAATTAATTATTAGATTAAGATTTTAAATTAAAAAAATTTCACATTTTTATAATTTTTAAAATATTATTAAAAGATTATTCATATTCTTTATTTTTGTTATAATTAAATTTTACTAAAATTAATAAATAATAATATAAAATAATTTCTGCAGTTTATATAACTCATATTAGAATTAGTGAAATAGATTATTTATTTAAAAGATATGTTAAATTATTAAATTATTTTTTTAAAAAAAATATCCCTTTTCCCAATCTTCTACTATGGTCGGTCATAAAAAAAAATAAGTAGAAGAAAAGTAATACAACTCAGTTAACACAGAAAAAAAAAATATAAATGAAAAAAAAAAATAAGTTGAACAAACTATCTTGAATTTTTTTATTAAATATGATTAATTTTAGGTAATATTATTTATTAAGATCATAGCATGAACCGACAACTTGACCAGCTTTTCAAGATTAATTTTTCTTTATTCAGCATCAAATTAATTCAAATAATTACTTTCCGAGCTCCTCTGTTTGACCAAGCAATCTACCAATAAAAGAAAAAACTAGAAAAAAACATATTAAGATCTTTTATTAGATGAGTTAAAGATAGACCACTATTTTTATGAGCATTTTTTTGGCCATAAATCTAAAAGCATGTCACACCATGCTTAAAAGAAAAATAGACTAAGACCACTTTTGACTTCTGAGTTTGATGTGTGTTAAACTATTCTATCCCCTGTTGTGTGTGTGAGAGATCTTAGCTAGATGACATTGCCAGTGTTTCTCACTCTAGCTTTATCTTGTTTGTCATCCTGAAGTGTTTACCTTACTTTCAATAGATATACTACACAAATATTATAAACCGATAACTCAACAGGTTATAATGTTGTTTACTCTAATCTCCATTTACGCAGTAGCAATGGAGCAATTCAAATCATGACTCTCTTTTTGAACATGCAATATTATGTATAACCAAGATATACAACAAAGTTTGAGTCATCGGAGCATCTTTTATCCAGACATGTACATGATAAATAAAACACCACTTAAACTTAAAGAAATATAGGGATGTAGATCAGAAAGGCCTACAAATTATTGGAGTCAACCATACAGCAAATCCTCCTAATTTAAGATTCCTGAGATATTCCATGTGACTTCAAGTTTGAAATGGAAGAAAATCAAGAGATGGTAATACAAAGGAAGATGAATTCACATGCAAGAGGAACAAACATTTCTAAGGAGTCTTAATATGAGAGATTGCTCCTAAACCATAACAATTTTATGCGTGTTTAAGTGCATAAAAAGAGAGCCATTGGATTAAATTTGGAATGACATGAAGGGTCTCTAGGATTTAACCAAGAAACAGAGGGAGGAAGTGATAAAGAAATTTTTACTACATTATCCTAAAAAATGGCTATCCTTTTTAGTCAGTACTTTATAAGTTCCAAGTGTTGATAAAAGAGAATCTGAACCTTGACATGAGAAGGAATGTTCAGCTTCCTACTGCTATTTAATTTGGACAGCAGTGTAGGCTAATAACCTTCTCAATGTAAAGTACAAATGCATAAACAAAAATCTTAAATGAAGGTTAATAACACACACACATTCCGCCATAAAAAAATGAATATGTAAGTATAACCTATTATGATTGTAGCTTGCATAACATACATTATTGCAACAACAAATTGAATCTTCTAGACTCCTAAATTGTAGATGAGGTATAACGAAGAATCAATCTACAAAATCTAAACAAAACGCGGAATGAATTCCTACTGAAACTGAATTAACAAACAAAAAATAAAAAACATACAGCTAATCACAGACTAAATCAAACGAGCCTCACAATACACACTATCCGATGATTATGCAAATCCAAGAACATAAAACTAACAAGTCGAAGTAATTCATCATTTCCAACAAACGTCAACAGGAAGCAAAACCAAATTAAACATTTTTCATCTTAAAAATTTGAAAAATACAACATTCAAGATCACGACTTGTGAGAGAAAGTAAGATACATACCTTAATAACCAAAAAATGGTAAAGCCAAATGTTGGATGGATGAGAGTACTCAACCAACAATGTGTAAACAACTGCAATGCACTACTTTACTTCCGGCAGAATAAGCTCGACAGACTACTCTTAGAATGTTTAGCAATAAGCAAAGAACGAAAGTGCAAATCTCATAAAGAGTTGTAACATATTATATAGAGGGAGAAGGACAGTACACTTCACGGGTGAAATAGTAATTTTTTTCAAAATATCAACATCCAAGTGAGACTGACTAGAGTAGAAAAAGTAACTTCATATCCGAAAAATATTTCAGAAGAGTACAAATCATACGTAAATTAAATGAAAAGGTATTCAATAGTAGAATGCACCACATGCATTGGCAGCAATTATTGATGTCATCAATAATTGAATCAAATTTCAATTCTTAAAACTACATAAAAATTGAGAAAAATTTAGGAAAATACAAGTCTAATCGCACCACCTTGTGAGATCGTCGGCAAACCGTAATTGAACATGGTCGCCGTTGGGTGGAGGAGCATCAATCGCCATTCTACGAGAAATAAGCGAAACAAACCACTTCTTAGTCAAATCGCCGAGTTCACTTAAAACTTGCCAATGGGAACAAAAAAAAAAGAATGGAATCGTAAGAAATCTACACATACCGTTGATGAAAATGGATGGGTGAGGGTTTATTGGACTCGTCCGACGATGAGCAAACTATTGGTGGTGGTTTGACGGTGGTCGGCATTCAGACGGCGCTGAATCGAAGCTAAAATCGCCGTGTTGATAAAAATGGTATCCAATAGGATCCAAATATTCGCCATATTGAGAGGAGTCGAACGGTATATGTTTAAGTCGGTGGGTCATAGAAATTGTGTCAAAAGAGAAGAAAAAATTGAGAAGAAGACGACGTGAAGAGCGAGGTGAAGAAGACAAAAAGTAATCAAAATACTGTTTTAAAATAATGTAGAATATACCTAAAACTTACAAAAACAAACAATCCAAACATACTGTATATTTTGGCCCATCTCAAATCAAAATCAACATACTGTAAATGTTCACGCCAACATTCACCTAGTCTCTAATGCCATGGACCGTTGCTAGATGGCCACCCATAGTGACGGGCGTTTATGATTAATGGTTAATTGAAAATAATTAATTAAATTAAATTTAATTAATTATTTATGTTGGATACGATGTCCAAGTCTAGTTGAGGGTGAACCTAAAGAGTCACACATTAATCACTATGAAATTGGTGGAATTCATTTATAATTAATTCGAGAAGAAATGAATTAATTTAATTCAAGGAGATTATATAGAAGATTGGATCATTTATGTAATAATTCATTTGATTGATGGCTCAATAATTAATTAATTGAATTAATTAAAATTTGGGCTTAACACCTTTAAATTAATTGGATTAAGTTATTATGTTTTGCTAAATTAATTGATTGGATCAATTAATTAGTGTTGGGTTTAGATTTATTTAATTGGATTAAATGAATCTTTGGACTTTGTTGAGCTAAAATTAATTTAATTAATTATTGTCCAATAAACTTTGGTTGAGCTTGATTTAATTTGATTATACAAGTCTGGTGCATACTTGAAGTCCAAACCCATTTGAGAGAAGTTGGAGCAAGTTAAAAAGGAGTTGAAACTCCTCACCATGATGAACATAATGGAGTGGTTATTTCATCATGGTTAAAGGTTATATGCATGTGTGTATATAGGTGGATTTGGAGGCAAACTTGGTAGTTAATAAATTTTGAATTCAACTGTATGTAATATACAAAACTACATATATCCAACTTAGCTTAACACAAGCTATGAAATTTGGCTCTCAATTCTCTCTCAAAATATTCTCCCTTTTGTTCTATATTGAATTTGATTCAAGTTAAAACATAAACAATCCAAAAGCGCTTAACAATAGTGTTTGTTTGAAGTTGTCTTTCCTTCTGGTTCTTTGTTCTATTTAACAATAGAAGAAGAACTATATCTATTCCATAGTGTGGTGTGGACAAATTAGAATGCTTCTAATTTGGATCCTAAAGTAAACGAAAGTGGAATGAAAAGGAAAACAATGCATGTTGCTGCTCATCTAAAGAAACAAAAGGTAAAATTTCATGTTATATTTTTTTTGCATTTTCTTTCATTGTCTAGTCTCATGTCTAGCATGCTTATATATTGTTACTATGCTTTTGACAAACACCAAATGCCCAGAAATTTCAAAAGAAACACCCCTTTGAACCGTTTAATTTTTTATTTCACGCTTCCATCACATTCCTGGGCCATACCGATTCTTTCAGTGGTACTAGAGTTCGATTCAATGTTGTGGCTTTATGAATAATATATTATTATGTGTTGAGCATGAACAATGTGTTTAATTTACTTTTGAAAAGCATGTTTCATGACTTGAAGCATGGTAATGTGTTTATAAAATATGTATTAATTTTACTTTTAAATTATGGATATCTATGCATTTTTTGAAAATTGAATTTTCTTTAAATGCATGATTTTATTTCAGTTGTTAATTGTAGAAATTCAAAAAAATAAATTTGAAAAACAGAGCAGTATAGTCGTTGCTGCCCAGCCGACCCGTCACCGGCCAGTAGGGAACGCGGCCAAGCGCTGCAGGCAGTAGCTTGCGGCTGCCTGGCGTGCATGCCGGCAACAGACGACCATCTGTGATTTCGAACGGTTGTTGGGTCATTTTTCCCTAAAAATTGGATTTTTCTAATTTCTATAATTTTTCTAAAATTATTAATTTTGGCTAATTTTAAATTTAGTTAAATTGGATTTTTTCAAAATTAAATGTGCCGTAAATTAATTTGAAAATAGTTTTCAAAAAAACAAATAAAAGATTTAACATTGGATGTACGGATGATATCCATTTTTAATTACATTATTAGTATGTTATTTTCTGCATTTAATTATATTTTTGGTATTTGATATTGGATATCGATTGTAAAATACACGGATTGTATTTATTTGTTAGCATGTTTATATTTGATATAAAAGTGTTAATTAGTGTTTATTGGATAGACAATGGGGATGATCACAAAGCCCATTGTCTGAATGCATGGTTTACTTTTATGTTGGGTGAAGCCTGTGGGCCTCTTTGTTTTAATTCCTTCTTTTTTTATTAGCCTTGAAATAATAAAGGTTGCTTTCTCCCTCTTTTTGTACTTCCCCCAACTTTTGATTGGGGTTTTCAATTTCAGTTGTAAATATTGTAGTTAGGAATGTGAGATTTCATTTATTTTGAGTAAATATAAGCTTCCAAGGAGATGAAGGCCTAGGCCTGTCGAACGGAGCTCACGACGGAAGAAGAACAAAGATGAAGGCCTATTAGAAAGATAATGAGTTACTATTTCGTAATAGTTAGGCCACACCCTAAATTGACCATAGACTCACTAAGGACTCAGTGGGTCACTTAGGATTGGGCTTGTGATCATCCAACAAGGGTGTGCTAGACTTATTTTTACATTTGGTGTATGTTTTAATATTTGAAGTATGATGTGTTTGGAATGCATCTGTTTATACTCAATGATTAAAACTGATACATGAAAAATTTTATAATAATGACTTAACACTCACTTGGATGGTCCAAGTTAAATATTAGGAGCATAATGGATTAAAATTCAAATGGTTTGATTAAATTCAAGCCTCCCATCCACAACAATGTGGTGCGGATGCTACTTTTACCCATTCGTGGTCTCACGAGTCGTGGCCCGTTTGAAATGGAAGAAAGCTACACTATTATTATGAACGAATAGAATATACTCATGTTTTCCTGTCTCACTAATAGTGGGGGGTGACAGTTGAAATATTCATTTGGTTGATGGGTCGGACCTAACGCTGAGTAACGTGATTTGCTTGGAGTCCTCCGGATCACGTGAGTAGACGAGGCAAAATAACTTGGGGATCTCATTGGATGAGAATGGTATAGGTTACCTCCTATAAAGCCTATTTTCGTGTGAATCGTAAAAGCCGGGCATGGAGGATTGCGTTTGTGGACTCCAAGCCAACTAGAAAATAGTTCTCCGAAAACCCCACTTGAGAGTGATGGGATTTTTAAAGAAATAGTGAGATGGGTTAATGACTTAAGACCAAGTCTTAAACTTGATATTTAACATTACAATAATTTACTAAATTTCTATTTACATTTGATGTAGATGTCTAAGAATCCACTCACTGCTATTCTTGATGTAGCACCCCCTACTCACTACATTTAATTATCACAAATTCATCATTTCCTTAATTACAATTCATTCTATAAGTAATTTCTCTTCAACCTGTAAAATATATTACTCTACTTTATCAATATAATATATAAATATCATAAAAGATAATAGATATCGTCAAAAGTTTATACCTACTCCCACCAGATGTCCTCATGTACATAACCTTAAAGGAAAATAGTACAATGTTTTAACACAAAATCCAGCAAAAGACTAGAATATTTAACAGTGAAACAACCAAAAATCCCGGTTCTAGATATCACAACTAACTCACCTAATTTGGACCACGGCACGGCTCAAAGTCCAATGTGGCTAGTCAATGTGACCTATTTCCTAAAAAGTACGTGGCATGGATGAGCAGCCTACTCAGTAAGCATAGCAAACCAGTCTATATAATACACATAGGCTGCAAGTCATGTACAATACAATCACATTAATTAACAATATTCGTCATATAACAACAACAGATGTAAGGAATAATGCATACCCATGATTGTAAATAAATCCACGATGTAATATTTGACGTGATCGTTTATTAACTAAGGGCCTTACTTACTCTAATTGCAGTACATTAGTCAATGATTTTATCGGCCATCATCATCTCAATCAATGTATAACACAGGACATCACAACAAACATGGTATCCCACACTACCACAGTCTGTAGCTAACAACACAGGATATTCCCCGCTACTCGGAATACCCCTGCACCCTACGCGCCATGGTACGTAGCTTAATTCATTTATTTTTCAGATCGCATCATCATCAATCACATTATCGCAAACCATTGACTATGTTCATAATTAGGTAATCACCATCTTTTATTCAATTCACGATCACCATTCTATTTTCTATAATGATTACTTCCTCAATAATAACTTCCCAATTTGATTTTATACAACAATCAATTATACGATCATCAGATAATCATATCTCGAATGTCCCTACATTACAATCGCCTGTAACACGTAGTAACAATTTCACCGATATTAAGGTAATCCAACAAATAATTCACAACTTATTATATACAAAATCAATGTACAAAATCCACGTATATAAATATAAATCCAAGTTTACAATCAAATATAAGAAACCAATACATATAATATATAACCTGACCATATCACTATATATATATATATATATATATAGAAATTCAATTAGCCATACTTACCTTAAATCCAAAAAAAATTTGATTTCACAAGGGACTGCTCAACTCTCTACTTTGTCTTCATGTCCTATAATACAACATTATACGTATAATCAATATATATAGAATATTATAAACTCTGAATGCATTATTATATAATGTTCGTACATTAATAATGTTCGTACATTTTCCACCAATATTTTAATATTTCACTTATTTTAAGTCCAAACCCCTGTTCCATTTTCTTTTAAATAACTACACTTTCTAAACTTTCCAAGTATATATTTAATTTATCAACTAACTCATAAGAATTTATTTAATCAAACCCCTAATATATATTTATAACTATCGTTTCTAATATCATCCCTAAATTAGATTATCATTAAAACCTTATTTTCTCTTTTTTTTTCAAAAAAACGTAATATTTCTTAAATATAATTTTTGAAATATTTCTATGAATTTTCTATCAATTTGTTGTTGCTCTATAATTTAATTAAGCAACAAATACATAGAATTGCATATTTAATTAATCATTCCAATGGAATTGTGTAAATTAACTATAATAATTAAATCTAACAATCTAATAATTTAATTAACCAACTATGTCATTTTTATATCAAATGTGATATTTAATTCGACACTAATTTAAATAGCCAAACTAATAAAATATTCCAGTTAAATAGTAGATCTCTCAGTATAAACAACATTTAATAAATAGACTAATTAAATAATATAATTATATAAATTATTATAAATTAAAACATAAATTTCTTACGTCTGTTCTTCTTTTTCGCATAGAGAAATTGCAATTTCCAAATATTTGTTTATGTTGTGTGTTGTGTATTGTGTGTGTGGGTGTTCATGTTTTCTTTTCCTTTCAAGTGCCAACTCCCCCTCTTTTATATATTTTATGCATATATGTTTATATTATTATTATTATTTAATTGAACTTTTTTCAAAATATCCATTACGTCCTTCCTAATTTTCTTAATTAATATAATTTGCTCCCAAATATTATAACGAACTCCAATTTAATCCGTTCAAGTTTTACTATATCCCAATTTCAATGTATAATTTATTTATAATTAAATTTAAATTTTTTAATAATTACCAATTAGCCTCTCAATTATGTGAAAAATTCTATCGACATCACACTCTCCCCTCCTAACACAGATTTCGTCCCCGAAATTTAACTAACTTACATATTCAATGGAGTAAATAGGGATACTTCTCTCTCATATGCTCCTCAACCTCCTAAATCGCTTCTCTCGGAGAATGATGACTCCATCTCACTTTTACCATCGGTATCTCCTTATTTCTCAATTTCCTTACACTTCTATCCAAAATCTCTGCTAGTTCCTCCACATAAGTCAACTCCTTAGAAATCTCTATCTCCGGTTGACCAATAATGTTGCTAGGATCAAATCGATATCATAGTAGCATCGAAACATGAAAAACATCATGTAACTGTGACAACTCTGCCGATAATGCTAGTCGATATGCTAGTGGTCTGATTCTTTCAATAATTTCATACGGTCCAATATATCTCGGACTCAGCTTCCCTTACCTACCAAACCTCAAGATTCCCCTCCAAGGAGATATCTTCAGAAAAACCTTGTCACCTACTTCATACTCCATCTCTCTTTGGTGTTTATCAATGTAACTTTTTGTCGATCTTGTGTTGCCTTCAAGCATTTCTTAACTGCTTGTATCTTTTCCACTGTTTCCTACACCAATTTAGGACCTTCTAGTTGTCTTAATCCTTCTATATCCCAACAAATCAGACTGTGACACCTTTCTTCTATATAAAGCTTCATATGGGGCCATACCGATACTAAAGTGAAAACTTTTACTATATGCAAACTCCATTAGAGGTAGATGATCATCCCAATTGCTCTTAAACTCCATTGTACAAGCTCTCATATATCTTCTAAGGTTTGAATTGTTCTTGACTCCCATCTCTTTGAGGATGAAACGCGGTACTGAAGTGTAATTTTGTGCCTAACACCCTTTGTAAATTTCTCCAAAAGCGTGAGGTTGAATCAAGGATCTCTATCTAACACAATAGATACGGACACTCAATGTAATCTCACTATCACGAAAATGTATAACCCAGCTAACTTATCCAGAGAATCAGTTATTCGTACCGGCAAGAAATGAGCAGATTTCGTCACTCTATCCACAATTAGCCAAATAGTGCCATATATTCTGAATGTACGTGGCAACCCCATGAAAAAATTCATAGTGATCTTCTCCCACTTCCATTTTGGTATTGATAGAGGTTAAAGTTTACCTGCTGGTGCCTGATGTTCTGCCTTTACTTGTTGACATGTGATACATTTAGCCACAAATTCTTCTTCATTGTTTGCCACCAGTAGCAAGGTCTAAAATTTTGATACATTTTTGCAGTACTAGGGTGCATCACATATGGTCAACTATGAGCTTCTCGCAAAATCTCTTTTCGTAACCCATTCCCCATTCACTATCACTCCATCAACTTATCGAAAAACTTGTTTTCTTACCTTGTCTTATACTTTCCAGCATCCATAATAAGAAAGGATCTTAGGTCTGCGATTCTTTGATTTGATACACAAAGTCTGGTCTAAGTTGCAAGGCTGCTAACAAACTCACTACCTGATCAACCTCCAATTTTTGTATTCATAAACCTCATCTCCAATAGCAATATCTGATTGTGACTCCCCAAATTGGCTAATGTACTTGAACTCATTCTACTCAAGGTATCTGCTACCACGTTTGCCTTCCCTAGATGGAAGTCAATAGTGCAATCATAATCCTTCAACAGTTTTATCCATCTTCTTTATCTCAAATTCAATTCCTTCTGCATTAAGATATATTTCAAACTTTTATGGTCAGTAAGGATTTGAAATTTTTGTCCGTACAAATAATGTCTCCAGATCTTCAGTGCATGCACAATCGCGGCTAACTCTAAGTCATGTGTGGGATAGTTTAACTCATTGTTCCTCAATTGGCGGGATGCATAAGCAATTACCTTTTGGTTTAGCATTAACACACATCCCAAACCTTGTTTAGAAGCATCCGCACACACTATATATCCACCGCTACCAGACGGCAAAACCAAAATTGGATTGGAGGTCAATCTATTCTTCAACTCATCAAAACTTTGTTGGCACCACTGAAATTCTACCCCCTTTCTCAGCAGTTTGGTCCTCTGACCGGAAATTATAGAGAAGCCCTCGACATACCTCCTATAATATCCAGTCAATCCTAAGAAACTTTGGATTTCAGTTGCATTCTTTGGTACTCTCCAATCCATAATAGTCTTTACTTTTGAAGGGTCAAGTATAACCCCATCACCAGATATCACATGCCCAAGAAAAACCACCTGATTTACCAAAAAATGCACATTCTTAACTTAGCATATAACTCCTTCTCTTTCAAAATCTGTAACACTATCCTCAAATGTTGCTCATCCTCTTCCAAATTCTTCGAGTACACCAAGATGGCATCTATAAAAACAATAACAAAGGGATCCAAATATTCCTGAAATTTACGATTTATCAACGCCATGAACGTTGTTGATGCATTGGTTAACCTAACGGGCATCACCAGAAACTCATAATGACCATAACGAGTATGGAAAGCTATCTTTGGTATGTCATTCTCTGTTATCCTCAACTGCCAATACCCAGACCTCAAATCGATCTTTGAAAATGTTGTAGCTCCCTTTAACTGGTCTAGCAGATCATCAATCCTCGATAATGGATATTTATTCTTCATTGTTACACTATTTAATTGGCGGTAATCGATGCATAACCTGATACTCCCATCTTTCTTCTTCACAAACAGCACTGGTGCTCCCCACGGTGAAGTACTCGGCGTGATAAATCCTTTTCCGAACAATTCTTCAATTTGCTTTTTGAGCTTATGTAATTTCAGTGGGGCCATTCTGTATGGCGCAATAAAAATTGGGGTAATTCAAGGGAGAGTTTCTATGGCAAAATCCACTTTCCTATGCGGCGGCAAACCTAGTAAGTCATTAGGGAATACTTTAGGAAAGTATCTCACTATCGAAATTTTCTCAAATGTGGTATTAACCCTCTTGGTATCTACCACATGGGCTAGATACGCCTCACCGCCTTCTAACATCAATCGTCTTGCCTCTATGGTTGCTACTACACAAACTGGTACTACCTGACGATCCCCCACAAATACCACTTTTGGTTTTGCCAGAATATTCGATCATCACTTCCTTTTTATAACAGTCGACTATTGCTTTATGTTGTGCCAACCAATCCATCCCTAAAATCACATCAAACTCCTTCAAATCCAGCATTACAAGATCCACAAGTAAATTTACATCTCCGATTCTTACTAAGCTCTTTTTTCTAACACTATTCACTACCACACCCCCTCCCACGGTGTCAAGGGCCGCCCGCGTACTTAGCACCCTTGACGTGCACTTCGGCCACTCAACCGTTATACATGGCCGATCAATCAACCTTCACCAACAGAGGATCGACATCCGGAGTCTTAGAGTCCTAGGAGTTGGTCTTTTACTGCTTTGTTATTTGCTTTCTGTTGTTTAGATTGCTCATGGGAATATTACGCCTCCTGAGGTGCATTTTTCAGCTTTTTCATTATCTAGTGTAGACAATAGAATTTATTTTTTAAAGCCTATTATAGGGGAGAATGAGTTCAAGAAGCTTGTTTTAGTGATGTGTTAGAGTCCCCCTTAAGGTGATGCTCTTGCTCTAGCATCGTTGTTTACTGTATACGCATTTTTCAGCATCAATAAAGCTCCTTTCTGAAATCGCTTGTGCAATTTGCTGTTGTGTGATTATTCCTCCCTATTGTGATTCTTGTCGGCCAGCTGCGTTATTGCCGAGCGGGAGTGTATGTGGAGATTGGCGGAAGTAGTCAGCAGGCCACTAGCCACACATTGCGCTTTGCGAAAAGCGCCTCGTGAGAGGTGGTATCAAAGTCTCATGCCAAGATGAGGCCGAGGCGTGCGAATGCTGCTGCTGCGAAGGTGTCGGGGCAAGATGTGGAGAGCACGCGACATGCAGCTTCACCCAGCGAGAGAGCTGAGAACCCGGAGGACGGACACTCCTGCCTAACTGAATAGGAGGAGAAGGTCTCTTCCCTAGAATTTGAGATCACGGTGTTGAATTCAGAGTTGGACGAATGTCGGCAGGTGATTCAAGAGATGACTGACATATTTGGTGGCGACGGCATTGCCGATATGCGGCGTGACATGGAGCAGATGTCCATTCAGATTGGTTTGCTCCAGCGTGCAGTGAGTAACGCCCCCATTGTTGCTCACGATCCCGGTTCTAGGCTTCGAATTCCCAAACCGAAGGCCTATAGCCGTGCTCGAGATGCGAAGGAGGTAGAGAACTTTCTTTTTGACATGGAACAGTACTTCCTTGCGGCATACGGGCAGAACGAGGCAAGGAAGGTGTCAACCGCGACCATGTATCTGACTGGTGATGCTAACCTGTGGTGGCGTACCAAGTATGCAGAGATCGAGACCTATCAAGTGCAGCTTGATACGTGGGCTCTTCTACGGGAGGCGATCCGAGAGCAGTTCTTCCCGGAGAATGTTGAGTACAATGCCAGGCGGGCATTGCGAAAGCTTGAGCATACAGGTTCCATGCGGGAATATGTGAAAGCTTTCTCAGCACTGATGCTGAGTATCCGAGATATGTCGGAGAAGGACAAGCTGTTCACTTTCATGGAAGGCCTGAAACCGTGGGCGAGAATTGAGTTGCAACGCCAATGGGTGATTGATTTGAGTTTGGCTATGACTGCGGCTGAACGCTTGGCAGATCTCAACCCAGATATTCGGAGGGATAGGCAGGTGACGTCTAGTCCTGCATAGAGTAAGTCGGGTGGGGCGAGATCGTTCAGGAATAACTTCAGCAGAGGTGGGGGAGAGCAGAAGCCCACGTTCAGAATACCTCACAGGGCAGTTCAGGCAGGAATAAGCCCCAGGAGAACAGGCAGGGAGCACAACAGAGGAGTAGTGAGTGCTTCCTATGCGATGGTCCGCATAGATTTTGGGATTGCCCGAAGAAATAATTGCTGAATGCACTGGCGACCTTTACTGACAAAGTGTCGCCCTCGAAGAATGTGGAGCCACAAACATCGACAGGTTGCGAGAATGACTCAGAGGAGGATGAGGACAATTTGAGTGCCGTATCCCAATGGTGTAGTACATTGTCCACGGTGGCGGCAAAGAAAGTTGTGCCACCCGTTGCGAGAAAGACTGCCCCGGCTCTTATTGTGGAACAACTGAAAAAGAAACAAGAAGAAGTTCAGCCCCGGATTCCCAGGAAGAAAGGGTTGATGTTCGTTGATGTGAAGATCCATGGTAAGTCGATCCGTGCCATGATTGATACTGTACCCTCTCAAAACTACCTTGCGAGCGCCAAAGTGGGGAGACTCGGGCTCGTGTTGGAGAAGGGAGTTGGGCGTGTGAAGGCGATCAACTCAGTTGCATAACCTATTGGTGGTGTGGCCAAGTCTGTGCTGATTAAGGTTGGTGCTTATAAGGGCAAGACCAATCTTTCTGTTGTGGTGATGGACGACTTCAAGCTTATCCTCGGGCTTGAATTTCTACGGGATACACGCACAATGGTCTTACCTCATGTCGATTCGCTGATGATGATGGGAGTAAAATCGTGTGTCATCCCTACCTTGGCCGAACGCACAGGAGAGAAGAATTTGTCAGCCATGCAGTTTGAGAAGGGTCGCAAGCGGAATGAGCCATCCTACTTGTGCACTCTTCGTTTTGAGGAGATGGAAGAGGTGTTAGGGCCCATCCCTGGCGGTATTAAGAGATTGTTGAGAGAGTTTGAGGACGTGATGCCAGACGAGCTGCCTCGGAAGTTACCGCCAAAGAGGGCAGTGGATCACGAGATTGAGTTGGTGCCTGGCACGAGACCTCCCGCTAGGGCACCGTACAAGATGTCGCAATCTAAGCTTATGGAGCTTAGGAAGCAGTTGAAGGATATGCTAGAGAGCGGAATCATAAAATCCGCTAAGTCGCCGTATGGAGCGACGGTCCTATTTCAGAAGAAGGCTGGTTTGCTAAACCACTTCCCATCCCAAAGCCTCCATGGGAGAGCGTCTCCATGGATTATATTTCTAGATTGCCTAAGGTCGGGACATAGGCTCTATTATCGTCGTGGTGGATCGATTGTCGAAATATGCTACTTTCATCACAGCACCCAAACATGTTACGGCGGAAGGGACGGCTCATCTCTTCTTCAAGCACATTGTGAAGTACTGGGGACTGCCAAAGGATATTATCAGTGATCGAGACTCTCATTTCACTAGTGTCTTTTGGACCGAGCTGTTCAAACTCCTCGGGTCCACACTTTCCATGAGCTCGAGCTATCATCCACAGTCCGATGGTTCAAACTCCTCGGGTCCACACTTTCCATGAGCTCGAGCTATCATCCACAGTCCGATGGTCAGACAGAACGATATAATTCTATGTTGGAGGACTACCTTCGGCACTTTGTGCAAGGTACGCAGAAGGATTGGGTGAAGCTCTTGGATGTCGCTCAGCTGTGTTTCAATGCTCAAAAGAGCTCTTCCACCAACAAGAGCGCTTTCGAAATCGTTACTGGGCAACAACCGCTCCTTCCTAACACTCTTGACACCCCACAAAGTGTGAGATCCTCTCTTGCTCGAAGTTTCTCCCAGGAGCAGAAGCAGAATGTTGATATTGCTAGAAGTTTCCTGGAGATAGCTCAGAAGCGAATGAAGAAGTATGCAGATCAGACTCGCCGCTTCATCAAGTTCAATGCGGGAGACCTGGTGCTGGTGAAGGTCCTAGATCCGAGATTGTCAAAGTCATCAAGGGGGAGAGATCCTCTGTTGATGCAGAAGTATGTTGGCCCTTTGCCTTTCGTTAGGTGTATCGGGACGGTAGCGTACAAGGTGGAGTTGCCGCCCTGGTGGAAGATCCACAACGTCTTCCATATGAGTCAATTGAAGAAGTATTCAGCAAATAAGGAGGACGATACCCGCAATCAACCTAGCTGCCCACAGCTTGAATTGACAAAAACGAAGGAGAAGGTGGCTGAAGCCATCCTGAATCACCGAGTGATGGGTAACGCAAAGAGAGACCACACAGAGTACTTGGTGAAATGGAGGGGATGCAGTAGCGAGGAGAACACTTGGGAGCGAGTGACGAACCTAAAGGCGTTTCTACCTCTTGTCGAATCGTACCATGCTTCCATAGCACCGGGGACGTCGCTATCTCAGGTGGGGGAGGATGTCAAGGGCCGCCCGCGTACTCGACACCCTTGACGTGCACTTCGGCCACTCAACCATTCTACATGGCCTACCAATCAACCTTCACCGACAGACGATCGACATCCGCAATCTTAAAGTCCTAGGAGTTGGTCTTTTACTGCTTTATTATTTGCTTTCTGTTGTTTAGATTGTTCAGGGGAACGTTATGCCTCCTGAGGTGCATTTTTCAACTTTTTCATTATCTAGTGTAGACAATAGAATTTATTTTTTTAATCCTATTATAGGGGGGAATGAGTTAAAAAATCTTGATTTAGTGACGTGTTAGAGTCCCCCTCAAGGAGATCCCCTTACTCTAGCATCGTTGTTTACTGTATACGCATTTTTCAGCATAAATAAAGCTCCTTTCTGAAATCGCATGTGGAATTTGCTGTTGTGTGATTATTCTTCCCTATTTTGATTCCTGTCAGTGCGCTGCGTTAGTGCCGAGTGGGAGTGTGTGTGGAGATTGGCGGAAGTAGTCAGCGGGCTACTAGCCACACGTTGCGCTTTGCGGAAGGCGCTTCATGAGACACGGGCAAATAAACCATCAAATTATATCCCAATAGGCTATTCTCTCTCGGTATTTTAGATGCAAGTTCTAATGAAATATATGAATGTGTAGAGCCAGGATCAATCAAAACATAAGCCTCAATGTCATATAACAATATCGTACCTGATATCACGTCGTTCGATGCTGGGGCTTTCTTTCTGTCATGTTATATGTCCTTGCTCTGGTCTACCCCTGAGTAACTTGTGCTCCAGCCCCCCTCATACTGCTACCAATAGTGTGTCCACTATCTCTGTTGTCAGTGCCTTTACCTCTGGCTCTGCTTTTGCCTCTCTCAGCTCCCTTGCCACTACTCCCAACACTACTTTGGCTCCGGGTCCCACTAACAGCACTTCCAACCACACCTATAGCCTGACTAGACCAACTCCTGGCTATGTGTCGTTTACCTCCACAGCGATAACAGGTCTTGACTCTATTATACCATCTCCAACATGGCCCTAAATGTTGTCTTCCACAGTTAAAATAACTCGTAGGGAAAATTGGTCCTCGACCATAACGTTGTCCAGCTCCCCTTCCCGATCCAGTAGAAGGCATAGCAAATGAGCTGCGTCTGAACCAACCTCTATTAAAGCCCGTGGATCCACCGACCCTCTGTCTACTACTTCCTCGAAAAACGGGACCACCACGTGTAAAGTTTCCATTTCCCGCTGAGAATCAACGGTTGGTTTCCCTCTTGGTCAGCCTACTCAATTCCCCTATTGTGTACGTTGATTTCCTCTTATCTTCCCCCTTCTTCTTGTCTTCAATTACTGCTTCTTCCATTCGGACCGCTGATTCAACAAGAGTTTTAAAATTCATAATTATGACGGCGAGGCCTCTTTTGATCTTCAATCGTAGTCCCTGATCAAAACGGTTAGAACGATCCTTCTGCGTTGCTATTGCTTCTGGTGCATACTTTGCTAGTGCGCAAAACGGAGTTCATATTCTGCGACCGTCTGACCATCCCCTTGCACTAAATTTAGAAACTTCATCCTCTTCCTATCTCGGTACATCTTGCGTCTGTATTTATCATCAAACTCTTTCTGAAACTCAGCCTATTATTTCTCTTGGCTCATATCCCCTCTTTACAGACCTCCACCAAATCAAGGCATTTCCCCCGAACAAAGAAGCAACATACTTAAGTCGATTCTCTGGAGTGCAATTTGTAGCACCCCCTACTCGCTACATCTAATTATTACTATTTCATTCTTTCTTTAATCATAACTCATTCTATAAGTAATTCTCTTTCAACTCGTAAAATAAATTCTAATTTATTAATATAATATATATATATATCACAAAAGGTATTAGATATCACCAAAAGTTTATATTTACCCTCACTAGATGTCCTCATGTACGTAACCTCAAGAAAAATCACACCACACTTTAAATACAAATCCCGATAAAAGACTAGAATATTTAACAACCCAACAATCAAAAACTCTGGTTTCAGAAGTCACGGCTGACCCACCTAATAAAGACGACAGCACCACTCAAAGTCCAATGTAGCTAATCAGTGTGAGCTATCTCCTAAAAAGTACGTGGCAAGGAATGAGCTGCCTACTCAATAAGTATAGCTGATCAGTCTTTATATACATACACACAACTAAAGATTCACGTACATGCAGTCACACCGACAACAATCATTCGTCATATAGCAACATCAGATATAAGTAGTAATACATACTCACAACTGTAAATCAATCCACAACATAATATTCATTCGTTATCATTTATTAGTTAAGGGCCCCACTTACTCTAGCTGCAGTACATCAGTCAATGGTTTCGCGACCATCATCATATCATATACAGCATAGGATACCCGTTGTGTGATATCCCCACACTCTTTTACTCCAACTGTGTAGCAATATAGCACAGGACATCACAACAAACATGGTAGCCCCACACCACCCCAGTGTGTAGCTAACAGCACAGGATATTCCCCGCTGCCCCGAAATACCCCGGTACCCTACGCGCCATGGTACCTAGCTTAAATCGTATATTTTTCATATCTCAATATCAATCACATATCATCAATCACATTTTTATAAACCATTGACTGTCTTCCCAACTAGGTAAGCATCATCTTTTATTTCAACTCACAATCGTCATTCTATAATCTTTATAATAATCACTTCCTCAACAACAACTCCCAATTTGATTTCATCAACAATCAATTATATGATTATCACATAATCATATCCCGCATATCTCTACATTACCATCACATATTACATAGTAACAATTTCACCAATATTATGATAATCTAACAAATAATTCACAACTAATTATATAAACAATCAATATCCGAAAGTCACGCATAATAATATAAAGCCAAATCCACGTTCGCATCCAAGAAACCAATATACATAATATATACAATACTACACATATAAATATATATATATAAATGCAATTAGCTATACTTACCTTATATTCCAAAATGCTTCGGTTTACGAGGGACTGCTCAACCCTCTAGTTTGTCGTCACGTCCTATAATAGAATGTTATACGTATAATCAATATATTTATTGAATATCGTAAACTCTAAATAAAATATTATATAATGTTCGTACATTTTCCACCAATCTTTTAATATTCTATTTATATTAAAGTCCAAACCCATGTTCCATTTTCTTTTAAATAACTACATTTCCTAAGCTTCTCAAAAATATATTTAATTTATCAACTAGTTCATAAGAATTCATTTAATCAAACCCCATATATATTTATAACTATCGTTTTTAATAATATTCGTAAATTAAATTACCACCGAAACCTCATTTTCCCTCATTAATAACATAATATTTCTAAAATATAACTTCCGAAATATTTCTATAAATTTTCTGTCAATTTATCGTTGCTATACAATTTAATTAAACAATAATACATAGAATTACATATTGGTTAATCATTCCGACGGAATTGTGTAAATTAGCTATAATAATAATTAAATCTAACAAATTTAATATTTTAATTACCCAACTATATCATTTTTATAGCTATTGTGATATTTAATTTGATACTAATTTAAATGGCTAAAATCATAAAATACTTGGATTAAATAGTTCATCGCTCAATATAATCAATATTTAATAAACGGACTAATTAAATAATATAATTATATAAATTAATAAAAATTAATTACAATTTCCGTACCTCTGTTTTTCCGAAAATGTGTGTGCGCGTCTGATGTGTGTGTTAAATGTGAGTGTGTGTGTTTTGTGAGAGTGTGTGTTAATGTGTGAATGTTAATTAACATACATATCTATATTGGATGATTGGTGAGGCGGTAGCAGCACATGCCACGGCCCACCATCTTGTTTTCTTTTTTTTTTATTCTTTTTAAATAATTACTTTTATGTCCTTTCTAATTTCCTAATTAGTATAATTTACTTCCAAATATTATAACGAACTCCAAGTTAATCCGTTCAAGTTTTATTATATCCCAAATTTAATCTATAATTTATTTACTAATTAAATTTAAATTCCTAATAGTTACCAATTAGTCTTCCAATTATGTACAAAATTCTACGGACGTCACACAATTTACTAAGTTCATCACATCTTCGACTTTTTTCCACCATCTCTCAACAATCTCTGGGTCTAGGGTACCCTGAAATTCTATAGCTCCCATCTTCCTGATTCTTTCATAATTACGATCAATTATAGGGACTACTGCTGCTGGCACTGGAGTGGGTGTGTGCGCCTGTGCAAGTAATTGTGCTTAAGCTAGTGCTTGGGCCTGAAAGGCCATTTGAAATATTTGTGCATACTCTGGTGGTAATCCTGCTACTGGAGCACCACCGGGCGGACTTGGAGCCTCAGCACCAATACCCTCTCGACCTACCTCCACCCTAGATGCACTTGCATGTGCCACTGAGCCCTCTACGGACTCCACTGACTCTTCTCTACTAGCTACTGGGTCAGCACGTGCACCTTGAGAAACCATCCTACATTAAACAATTCAATCATTAGGGAAATCTCATAATCAACCTATTAGCCTAGAAACGTAGACCTACTCTGATACCATCCAATGTAGCACCCGCTACTCACTACATTTAACTATCACTAATTCATCTTTTCCTTAATTACAATTCATTCTATAAGTAATTTCTTTTCAACCCGTAAAATAAATTATTCTACTTTATCAATATAATATATAAACATCATAAAGGATAATAGATGTCGCCAAAAGTATTTATCTAACCTCGCCAGATGTCCTCATGTACATAACCTTAAAGGAAAATACTACAAAATTTTAACAGAAAATCCTGTAAAAGACTAGAATATTTAACAGTAAAACAATCAAAAATCCCGACTCCAGATATCACGACTGACCCACCTAATAAGGACCACAGCCCGACTCAAAGTCCGATGTGGCTAGTCAATGTGACCTATCTCCTAAAAAGTACGTGGTAAGGAATGAGCTGCCTACTCAATATGTATAACTAACCAGTTTATATCTATATACACATAGGCTGCAAGTCATGTACAATTCAATCACATCAGTTAAGAATATTCGTTATATAGCAATAGCAGATGTCAGGAATAATGCATATTCACGATTGTAAATCAATCCACGATATAATATTTGACGTTATCGTTTATTAATTAAGGGTCCTACTTACTCTAATTGGAGTACATTAGTCAATAGTTTTGCAAGCCATCATCATCTTAGTCAATGTCATATCATGTACAGCACAAGATATCCATTGTATGTTATATTCCCACACTCTCTACTCTATTGTACAGCATCAGCATAGGATATCACAACAAATATGGTATCCCCACACCACCTCAGTGTGTAGCTAACATACAGGATATTCCCTGCTACCCGGAATACCCGGTACCATACGAGCCATGGTACCTAGCTTAATTTATTTATTTTTCATATCACATCATCATCAATCACATTATCGTAAATCATTGAATATGTTCACAATTAGGTAAGCACCATCTTTTATTTCAATTTACGATCATCATTCTATTCTCTATAATAATTACTTCGTCAATAATAACTTTCCAATTTGATTTTATACAACAATCAATTATACGATCATCACATAATCATATCTCTCTTGTCCCTACATTACAATCACCTGTAATACATAGTAACAATTTCACCGATATTAAGGTCATCCAACAAATAATTCACAATTAATTATATACAAAATCCATGTATATAAATATAAATCCAAGTTCACGATCAAATATAAGAAACCAATATATATAAAATATAATACTAAATATATCACTATATATATAAATCCAATTAGCTATACTACCTCAATTCCCAATATGCTTTGATTTCACAAGGGACTGCTCAACCTTCTACTTTGTCGTCACGTCCTATAATACCACATTATACATATAATCAATATATATAGAATATTATAAACTCTAAATAAAATATTATATAATATTCATACATTTTCTACCAATATTTTAATATTTCACTTATATTAAAGTCCAAACCCCTGTTCTATTTTCTTTTAAATAACTACACTTTTTAAACTTCCCAAGTATATATTTAATTTATCAACTAACTCATAAGAATTCATTTAATCAAACCTCTTATATATATATTTATAACTATCATTTTTAATATCATCCCTAAAATAGATTATCATTAAAACCTTATTTTCTCTTTTTTAAAAAAAAAAAAACCTAATATTTCTTAAATATAATTTTCGAAATATTTCTATGAATTTTCTATCAATTAATCGTTGCTGTATAATTTACTTAAACAATAGAATTACATACTTGGTTAATCATTCTGATGAAATTGTGTAAATTAACTATAATAATAATTAAATCTAACAAATCTAATAATTTAATTAACCAACTATGTCATTTTTATATCAAATGTGATATTTAATTCAGCACTAATTTAAATAGCCAAACTTCTAAAATATTCCGGTTAAAATAGTAGATCGCTCAGTATAAACAACATTTAATAAATAGGCTAATTAAATAATATAATTATATAAATTATTATAAATTAAAACATAAATTTGTTACCTATGTTCTTCTTGGCCGAGACAAATTTCAATTTCCAAATATTTGTTTATTATTATTATTATTATTATTATTATTATTTTATTTAATTAATTAAATTTTTCTCAAAATACCCATTACGTCGTTCCTAATTTTCTTAATTAATATAATTTGCCCCCAAATATTACAACGAAATTCAATTTAACCCGTTCAAGTTTTATTATATCCTAATTTTAATGTATAATTTATCTATAATTAAATTTAAATTCTTAGATAATTACCAATTAGTCTCTCAATTATATAAAAAATTCTAAAGACGTCACACTTGAGGCTAATAAATTAAATGGAATAAATTACAATGATTGCCTGTGAAATCTTAGGATTGTAATAGATTTCGAGAACCAGACCTATGTTCTGGATAGATCTCTTCCTCGGGCCTTATCGGAAGGGCCCATATCCGAAGAATGTTTGACGTTCGAGAAATAGCATGAGGACAATTGGAAGGTTCGCAATATCGTATTGGCATCAATGACAAATGACATCCAAAAATAGTACAACAGGCATGATGATGTCCAATCGATAATGCTCTGCATGAGCCAGGTTTATGCAATTTCGGACCTGCATATTAGATACGCTATGACAAAAGTATTTTTCTATGCCAAGATGATTGATGGGTCTTTTATATAGGAGAAGGGGTTAAGATGCTATCCCTTGTGGAGAAGCTCAAGGACCTCAAAGGCTGATCTTGAAAAAGAGACGTACATTAACGTGATCCTTCAGTCTCTTCCTCCCTTATTTGACCCGTTTATCGTGAACTATAACATGAATGGGTTTGACAAAGACCTTCATGAGTTGATAAACATGTTGGTCCAGTACGAGACAATAATTGAAAAGTTTACGTCGTCGTTATTGATAGGGGAGGCTTCGTCCTCAGAAGTGAAAGGCAAAGGGTCCAAACGCTGGAGGAGGAAGAAGGGTGAGATAGAATCAACTACTGCAAGCACTCAGAGCGCTCCTGTTGCCCCGCTGGGCATGAGCAAAGGGAAGAGAAGGCGATTCGGCAGTCATGGATTTCAAAAAGTGTTTGCATTAATTGCAATGAAAAGGGACAATAGAAGAAGGAGTGTCCTAAAGTCCTACATAATCAAGATATAATTTATTATTGAGCCTTAACATGACTACTATTATACTTTTTTAGTATTAGATATCAGCTGTAAAGCTCATATCTGCAAATGGTTTGCAGGTGATGAAAAGGAGTAGAAAGCTAAGACAAACGGTCCTGAAACTTAGCAATGGCAGGACTGTTGCTACTGTGGTTATAGGACTAGATAGGCTTTGCTATTAGTGATCATATTAGGATAAATTTTATAGGATATAATTATGTAACCTAGCACGATCAAATTATGTTTTCCCATTGTTGGACAATTTGAATTATATAATTTTGATCAACGATGGTTATTTCATTTGACAAAGAATGGTTATTCTTATCTACTAGGTTGTTTACGTAATTATTTCAACACTATCACATAATCAGATTATGAGTGCTCAAAGTAAATAATTAAAAAGCTAGGTCAAAAATTGATAATCAAGATAAACTCACTGATCTGGCATGCAAAGCTAGGTCACATTCCTCTAGTTAAGATAAGAAAGTTGGTGAATTCAATGAGTCTAGAAATAGACAAGTTGAGTCTACAAGGTTGCAAGTCCTTCCTGAGCAAGATGAGCACCGAGAAACACTTTGTAGGACAAAGTGTGCTTGCAAATGGTATATTAGATTGGATCCAATTAGACATCTATGAGTCATTGAATACGCAGAACTAGAGGGGGTTCACAAGTCTAAAGACCTCTGGAAGGTTCGGAGAAGTTGGTTTCATAGCTGTCATCCAATGCGGAGTCCAACTACATAGGTTATTCAATTGGTCTGTGGGCATTTGTTGTGATGTTAAAACACCATTCAACGTAAATAGTAAGCACAACAAACACATGGTGCCACAGATGAATACTTACTACATTTATCAGGCTAATATCACATTCATAAAGATTGCTAAATGATTTTCAAAATTCAATTCGCTTTCTGGTCACCTATATAACAATATTTATCCAATTAATATAGTAAGTATTCATTATTGGCACATGTATTTGTTGTGCTTATTACTTACATTGAACGATATTTTAATATCACGATAAATGTCCACAGACCGAAAGATTAATTCCATGAGGTTGGGTTGTGCATAGGTTGGCAGCTGTGAAACCAACTTTTAATGGTTGGTTTGAAACGTTCCATGTGGAAGACCTCAACACATGGCCTCGAGAGTCCTATAGAGACTTGCGCTAAGCATTGTAGTGCCGTGTTTTATCCGTATGAGACGTAGGTTGTCTATGCAATTTTAATGGCTTAGTTGGCAAGATAGTTGACGGATTGAACTGACTTGCGGGAATTATCATATGGAAGCCTTGAGGGCTTGATGGTATGACTGGAATTCTTTGTTCCAATAATATGGAATTAGTCTCGGACTTGAGGCATCATGATAGGCGCATCATACAAAAAATGTATCTTGGATCTGGCGAGCGATGGTTGTGTCGCATGACATGGTCCTTAATAAGCCTTGTCTAGTGTAGTTGAAATATGTAGCAAGGATGGTGGATTCTAAGAAAGGATTCTTCCCTTGTCAGTATGTCACAGTGAGATCTCCTATGCTTTGATATGATTTAAACTTCAATGCCTTTGGCCAAAGCGATTGATTGATTAAGATGGGTTTTTCAGATCATATCAATAAAGTAAACACATCTCGAGTATCAAGCATTGTTGCCTAGTTAAGGATGAAAATCGATACCCATTTTCATGCCCACACAAAGGTCGGGACACGATTGACAGTAGGACCGTACCCGTATAGAACTTGGAGTCTAAATGTTCACAACACCATTCACCTAATCTCAAGTGTCATGGATTGTTGCTAGACAGACACCTATTGTAACGGGCATTTCTAGTTATGGGATAATTGAATATAATTAATTAAATTAGATTTAACTAATTTTATTGGTAACAAGCCCAAGTCTAGTTAAGGGTGAACTTAAAGAATCACATACAAATCATAGTGGAAGTGATGGAATTAATTTAGAATTAACTTTGGAAGAAATAAATTAATTCATAGAGAAAACTAATGATTGGATAATTTATTTGGGATAATCCATTGGATGGATAATCAAATAATTTAATTGATTAGATTAATTAAATTTTGGGTTTAGCCTTTTAAATTAATTAGATTAATTTAAGATATTCTTGAGCTAATTAATTTGTGGATTGAATTCATTAATTTATTAGTAGATGAGATTGCCTAATTAATGCATTGGATTCATTAATTGTGGGGATGGACTTAAATTAATTAGTTAGACTACTAAATTATTTGGGCTTGATTAATAGATTGAATTTATAATAGAGCATATCTGGACTTGTGTATATTTAATTGGATTAAATATTCATATGGATTTTCTATTGGTATTTTATTTAATTGGATTATAATAAACTCAATAGGTTATTATTAATCTTGATTTAATTTGTTGGACAAATTAAAATAAGTTAGGTCCAAATATTAGGTGTGTGGAAGTTTAAAAAACTAGGTTTTATAAACACACTATAACATTATGTCCAAAACAATCCCCTCATTCTTTTTTTTTTTTTTACTAGGTTTTATAAACACACTATAACATTATGTCCAAAACAATCCCCTCATTCTTTTTTTTTTTTTTTGGGCTATCTCTCTTAGGACAACCATGAGCACGAATTTTCCCCCCTTTTCTCCATGGTTTTGAGTTCTCCTTGAAGTATATTCAAGTTGAGAACGAGAAAAAATCATTTACACTAATTGATAGTGCAAAACAGTTTTGATTTCTTTCACTAAATTTAATCCTTTTTATCAAAGAGGGTTGGATCCATCTTCTCACGGTGTGGTGTGAACTTGCTTTAAAGGAATTCTACACTTGGACCCTCTAAGTGAACGAATTTGGAGAAGGACTTCGAGTCAATGTGAGTAGCCAAATAGGAAATGGAGAAAAGGTATATTTCGTGGTTAATTTTCTATTCTTTTTATTTATCCTTTGCCACTTTATTAAACGCATATTTATTTTATGTATCGCTTCATTTTATTTGCACCAACAATCGAGAATGATTAAAGGGTACACCATTTTGATCCGATTTTAATCATTTTAATTTACTATTTTTCACTAATCGGCCGTGTTTTCAGGCTAATCCGCACACTTTCGCATGCAACAGGATTTCTGGTAGTTCATGAGGGATGTCCTTTTCCGGCTTTGAAGAATTAGCCAACCCAGCATCTGGAGGATGACCAGCAACTGTTAATTGCAAGGCACAAGTTCAGAACCCATGATAGTAATATTTTAGAGCACTATCAGCTAGCAGGCTCTGGAAATCTAAGAACTTCTTGTATTCCTCTAGGTGGTTTACCCATATGCACTTCAACATCTCTTTTCCTTCTTTAGTTGAGAAATAATCACGGATCACCTCCTTCCTGATTTACTCTTGTTTCAGCTTAACTTGTTCTAGGCAAGTGTGCTGACTGGTAAGCTCTTTCCTTAGATGGAGGATGCTCGCAGCATCCTCCTCATGCACACTATCCCTATCCTGAATCGCCTTCTCTAGCTCCGCTACCCTTTTGAAAGCGTCTTCTGACAGTAAGCCTCTTTGTTCCAACTAGCAAAGGAAGCCACCTCCCAGCACAATCACCTGTGAATAAACAACTTGTCAGGTTAAGCTATTGTCTATAATAAAATTTTATAAACTCAAAGATTGATATTTACCCCACTAAAGTAGGACAAAAACAAGCATAGGGCTTCGGCCCTTGGTAGAGTACTTACATAGGTCTTATCTAGGGGTGGTTGAACCCCTTCAGAAATTCAGCAGTTAGGTTCCTTTCACCTTCTTTAAACAACAAGCAGTGTCCCTCATTCAGATCCCAAAGCAAGGAATTTCTTCTTTCCAGCCCTCTCTTTGGCAGGTAGAGGCATCCCCGCTCTAGTAACAGGTTGGGGGACAAGAGGTGTAAGGGGGTCAGTTTGTCCTTTGGCATGTTTTGTAGGCATGGGGACAGGATCAACCTGCAACTTGCCTTATCCCCAATGGAAGCAGAACTAGCAAGAGTGGAGGGGGGACTTTTCAGCATAGTGGACTTGGCAGAAAGGCTAGCACTTGGGGTCTTCTCCCCCTTGATGTGTTTATCCAATAACAACTGGTGAAACATCCTACGTGCAAACACTAGGTACAAGAATATACATTAGTCTTATTTCTTGACCAACAGGAATAACCGCAAACAAGGTATACAAGAAGTTATACCAATTGCGTCATCTGTTGTGACGTCTTTTAGACTCAGTTCAAAGCAATGAGAATGGAGGGTGAACTAGCAGAAATTGGAAAGGAGCTGGGTGATTACAGAAAGAATACCTAGGCTGCTCAAGAGGAGAGGTAATCCACATAGAAGGAAATCTCCATGGTATAAGAGACAAAAAACAAAAAACAAAAAAAAATGCTTTCACCCCGTCGTCGTTGAACGGGAGCAAATCGACCTGGGAATTGGAAATGGTGATTAAAATGATAACGGAATAAAAATCAGATCAAAAGGGTGTACCCTTAGATCATTCTCAAGCCTTCGGTGCAAATAAAAGGCATAGAAACATAAAATTACAAGCGTTGGATAGTGGCAAAGGATGAATAAATGGGGAGCATAAAAGTAACCATGAAAAATACATTTTCTTTATATTCTATTCAGCTACTCTCGTTAAATGCTCTCCTTTTTCCGGATCTATTCACTTAGAGGGTTCAATTGTAGAACCCCTCTAAGCTAATTCATACCACATCATGGGAAGATGGATCTAACCTTCTTGCTAGAAGGCTTCCAAATTGTTTTTCACTGTAAATTAGTGTAAACATTTTCTTCTTGTTCTCAACTTGAATATACTTTAATGAGAACTCAAAACAATGGAGAAAGTGAGAAATTTTGTGGCTCATGGCTGCCTCAAGAAAGAAAGAGAGCCAAAACATTATAAGGAGCGAGTTTTTCTGTGAGATAGTGTTATAGTACGTTCAAAAGACCTAGTATTTTAAACTTCTACACACCTAATCTCCACAAAGCATGCATTACTTATGCATAATCGGCCTATTTGGCCAAGTGGGACTCTTCTAAAAAGTCCACTCGACCACACCTCTTTCCGAAAAGGATACTCTAGATTAGTCTCATCCAAATTAGTCTATGGTTGAATATTTGGACCAGACTTCTTTCAATTTGTCCAACAAATTAAATCAAGTTCAATAATAGTCCAATTAAATAAAATACCCAACATAAAATCCATGTAAATATTTAATACATATACACAGGCCCAATTATGCTCAATTAATAAATTTAATTTATTAATCAAGCCCAAACAATTAATTAGTCCAACTAATTAAATTAAGCCCATCTCCACTAATTATTGAATTCAATTCATTAATTAGACAAGCCCATCTATTAATTGATTAATTTATTCAATCCACTAATTAATTAGCTCAAGTCTATTTTAAATTAATTTAATTAATTTAAAAGGTTGACCCCAAAATTTAATTATTCCAATTAATTAAACATAATTAAATTCTTGGGCCATCCATCTAATGGATTATTCCAAATAAATGATCTAATTATTTATTTTTCTTTATAAATGACCCTTTAGGTCATCCTCAATTATACTTGGGCATTTGACCAATAAAATTAACTAAATCTGATTTCGATTATTCTATAACCAAAAAAAAAACCATTACTATAGGTGGCCGTCTAGCAATGGTTCATAAGAGACTATGTGAATGGTATTGTGAACATTCTGGATCCGAGTTCCATACGAGTATGGTCCTAATGTCAATCGTCTTTCGGTCTTTGTCTAGGGTATGGAATTGGGCATCGATTCTCATTCTTGATTAGGAAACTATGCTTCATACTCGATATGTGTTAACTCTATTGATTTGATCTAGAGAACATATCCTAACTACTCAATCGCTTCGGCCAAAGACCTTGAGAGTCTAAACTATCTCAGAGCGTATAGGAGAAAGAGGAAACAGATTCTTTCTTGGAATCTACCGTCCTTGCTACATACTCCGACTTCACTGGACAAGGCTTATGATGACCATATCTTACAAAACAGTCATTGCCCGCCAGCTCCAAGACACAGTCTTCATGCACACGATTGCCATGATTCCTCAAATTCAAGGACTAATCTCGTACAATTAGAATTGGGAATTCCAGTCATACCGAGCAAGTCCACAAGGCTTCCATATGACAATTCCTGCAAGTCAGTTCAGTTAATCAGTCATTGCCAATCAACCCACTAAATTTGCATAGACGACCTACGTCCCTCACCAATGGAGGACAATACTGCAATATTTAGTGCAAGTCTTTATAGGACTCTCAATGCCCTGTTTAGAGGTCCTTGACTTGTAACATTTTATACCAATCTTTAGAAGTTGGTTCCCTAGCTATCAGCCTATGGGCAGCCCAACTCCAGAGGTTTAACATTTCAGTTTGTTGGAATTTGTTATGATATTGAAACGCCGTTCAATATAAGTAATAAGCACAACAAACGCATGAGCCAATGATGAATACTTTATTTATCTTATCAATATTACTTTGATAAAGATTGACGAATAGAAAAACAACCAATGTAATTAACTTTTTGGTCACCTAGTCCAACATGTTCAACTTTCCTTAAATCCACGTGCATGAGAGTATAGCCTAACCAGGAAAAACCTCTTTCAACCCAGCAAGGTTCACCCTATTATTTGAACAAAAGCAAGAAAAATCTTTTTTACAAGACTATTTTATCTACTCTAGCAGTCCAACACTACATCTTGCGCTCCGAGGGCGGGGGGCGAGGGGGTAGAAATAAGTTCACTACAGTAATACAAGTCAACATATAGCAATGCGGACAAGCCATATAGATTGCCGACACATTGAGAAACATCATACTTAAAGATCTTCAGCTAATCCCAAGTAATTTGATTGCAATTGGACTATTAACTAATAGGTAACAATTCTTAAATTCTCAGACAGACTAGGTAAGACTTAATTAAAGAGTCATATTCTCAGTCAATATAAGTCCAAATCATGACAGTTTCTTTGATTGGATAGCTAAAACGAGTAGCATTCAAACGGCACATGGCTTGCAGTAACAACTTTCCGAATCTTGCCCCACGAGCACTTATAAATAGATATTTGGTGCAATAACATCTATTCTCGCACTCAAACTTTATTTCTCTCTCGATGTTGAAGTTATCTCAAGCTAACTTTTTGCACTCTACACGAATTATATAACTTTCACAAATAATTTAAGTCATTATTTTTACTTTGATTTAAGTTTTTTATTTCATTTTTTCAGTAAATATGCTACTAATTTAAGTATCAGAGTGCTAACCTCTACTTTGCATATTAGTTCCTCGATAATTTTAGAATTTTCGTGAAAGCCCTTTGATCTTTATGGTGCAGCTAGACCCCGATATGCATCACATCTAAATATATATGTATATATATTTATGTAATATCTGTATAGTATTACTCATTATTTATTTATTTATTTATTTTGTATGCAGTGTTTTATAAGACTCCAAATTCAGTTCTCACAAATCTCTCATAAAGGGACTAGAATTTTCTTATGATATTATTCTTGCTGAAATTTTAATGTTTTCATAATATTGATTTAATTTCAGTAAAAGACTAATTTTTTAGTTTTTATTATTATTTATTATATGTGAGTTGCAATTACACTAAAATTGAAGATATAAGAATTGTCATTCAAGCTTGCACCCACCCTTGAACCCTAAATACCCATATTTTCTGGAATTGATTTGGGCACTTTGTAATACATACATTTTTTTTAGTTTTAGAATAGTAGCCTTTTATTTATAAAATTAGTGTCTCCCATCAAGTGTATGTCAGTAAAGGACAAAATACTTATATATTAATATTTACGAATACTTTTATTATTATAATTAATCATGTTATTTATTTAGTCATAGAATGTACCATGATAAATAAATAAATACTTAAGACTAATTTTGATTCTAATGAAGAAAATAAAAAAGGAGAGAGAGAAACTATTTTTAGATTTAAGGATGTATTTGTCTTTACAAAATTTTAGAATTGACATAAGTATCTATTCGATAATTATAGAGAAAGTCAAGTATCGATCCAAGCATTCGCAAAAATTCATGTATCAATTTGATATTTACAAAAAAAACTCGGGTATCAATCAGATCATTTACAAACACACATATTAATTTGATAAGAATGTCAAAATTCAAGTAACAAAATAATTTTTACTCACGAGTAAGAGAAAGTATCCAATTAAATATCAAGTACATCACACTTCTCTATAATTAATTTGATTCAGTATTGACTGAAACTGATTTGAGTAAAAAATTACCCTCATTTACCAGCCATGTATAACATGTACTTTGTATATCCTGCATTAACACATGAAGTACATTTCTTCCTTTTGTCAATGTACTCATATTTTGAGATGCGGAGTTGCCATACAAGTACATCTATGATGGGGATTACATGACGTAATACTAAATTAAAGTTGCTGAGTGCAGCTTTAATGTGGAATATATGAGTAACACACTTAACTGGAATAGCATTTCTAGGAAATATCTGATCCCATAAAGCATACAAAGAGAGAAATGTACAGAAATAATTGGATGACATAGCTGTCTGAGCAACCTCAAGAATTACACTTTCAGACAGTTCAACCATTCTTACTTGATAGAGTTACAAGCACAACATCACTCATCAAAAAGGAGAAGAGGAGAAAAGAAAAAGGATGTTAGAAACAAAGCCTGGTGAAGAAAATTAAGGGAACGGTATATGAATACTTAGCCAATCACTGCTTGCTTCTTTTTCAGAGCGGAGGACTTCAGCCAGAAATATGAACTAGGGGATCAATGCTAATTTATTTACAGAACCAAAGCAGACAATCTCGTCTAACCTGGAAAACAACAGGGAAGTCACAGTCCTATCCTTATGCTATACCATCAGGATTCTTCATAAACATTAATCTCAGAATCCCTTCAAATGCCAGGATGAAGTTACAAATCAAAGCCTTCTAAACCACAGATTCCAATAAGAGAAACCAAAACCAGCTACCCTAGTTGCTATCAACTTATACAGCTAAAGAAACAATTTATGTAGCTTGGTATTCATCATCTTCTGCTATACCGAACAAGAACTTTGGAAACTTTGGAAGAGAAGCAATACGGGGAAGATGGAGAAGCAAGTCCCCAAATGAATCTTTTCTCGCCATGGAAGGTGCCTGCTTACAACCAGAGCCATCCTTAAAATTCCCTTCAGGAGCCTGTATGATGTTATTAGCCTTCTCGTGTGTGGAATCATTCACAAGGTCAAAGTACACGTTTTTCCCACGATCAGCAACTTCAAGACGGTTCTCTCCATCAACTTGCGAACTGGAAGCTATGGCAGGATCCTGCAATAGGCAGCAGAGAGAGTTCACCTTTTTCATTAGTGACTTCTCGTCCAAACCCGTTGCACAGTGATTGTCGCTTAGCATAACTTGGGCAATGTTTTCCAGCATGTCTTGGCATTCTGATGCCTTCTCTAAGGGTAAACTTCCAGAAGTCATTTGCTCTGAAATACAATTTCCAATGTGGTTCACAAGATCACTCATTGACATAGAGGGGCGTAGCCCTGGCACCATCAATGATTCCCAACTTTTTCGACCGCCAGAATCCTGCTCATCACTCATTTTGTTCCCTTCAATTGCTTGTGTGTCCATCACTGTTAGTATTAAAGAACATGATCAGACAGAGGATGGATTCAAAAGTATGGAAACAGTTTTGCAGAAGCTAATAGGAATGATGTCAACTCCACAATTTACCATACAATTCAGCACGAAGCCACAACTCAGAATTTATGGGACATACTAGAACTAAAAAGAAGAGAAAAATTTAGCTTCAGAGTTCTAATAGTAGTCTTCAGCAAAGGGCTGAAGCAAAAGCACACAGATGAAATGTTTGATATTCTTGTCAAACTTTTCCCATGAAAAACGGATGATTTTTATGAATAATTTATTCTAAAGAAATGCTAATAAAATTGACTATTCGATCAAGAACCATGGTAAGGTCATACATATAGAACTGACAGTAGTCCAGAGCTGATAATAGTTAGCATCTAGAACAGCCTTCTCATACGCAATGATGGTTAATTCATTAAATCTTTACGGCTATGGTTGATGCTTAAAAACCAAGTTTCAGATCCACTAAAATGAATATTCAAAAGTGTACGAAGGTATTGTATACCTGAGCTAGGTGATGGCGCTTCTTTAGATACATGTTGAGCTGTCAAAGGTTTCTGTCCAATTCTGGATGAAGGCAACTGTGCAGCAGCTGGTGATGCTGCATCCTGGAAGACAGAGATAGGGGATCCTATAGCACCAGCTGGCAGTTGACTGCACCCATCAACTTTAGATTCTTCTGAATTTTCGGAAACAGAAGCTTGTGATTCGAAGTATGGTGAATCCATAACTATTTCAGGCTGTCGGCTCAAAATACTGAGACGCATGTCACACTGGATAAGCTTTTCATAATGCTTATTTAGCACGCCTGGAGGGCATTGTATATAATGTTGCCTATTCAAATAGCATCAGAAACCCATCCAATTAGGTCAGTAGCCAACACAGTTTCCACTAATAAAACATCACTAAAACCTTTTCACTTTACGTCTATCAAGAAAATCATCATTTAAACAGCCATGAATATGTAAGTTAAACAAACTATCTTAAGTTCATTTTACATTCCAGGCCAAGCGCAACACCTAGCAGTTTTAACACGCCTGGAGGGCATTGTATATAATGTTGCCTATTCAAATAGCATCAGAAACCCATCCAATTAGGTCAGTAGCCAACACAGTTTCCACTAATAAAACATCACTAAAACCTTTTCACTTTACGTCTATCAAGAAAATCATCATTTAAACAGCCATGAATATGTAAATTAAACAAACTATTTAAGTTCATTTTACATTCCAGGCCAAGCGCAACACCTAGCAGTTTTAAACTTTAATCATGCAAACAAGAAAATGAATTCACAGAGAATCTCGACTCCTGGAAGGATTGCAATTTAATTTATCCTATGTTTGAAGGAGAAATCGTTTACCCCTATGATTGGTTTGATGCAAAACCATTACCACTGTAGGCGAGAAATCAGGCTTACACAATAAAAACTAAATCACAAGAAGAAAAGGAGAGCAAGCATGCATGATAAACGCATTGGTAATAGCCTTTACAAAGGCAGACATCATTCGGTTGCTGGGTGAGTGCAGTCATATAAAAGCAAAGCATTTATGCCAAGAACAATTAAACGGGATGCCAATCTAAAGATGTTGAACCATGTCCTTAGTTTAGACGCTAGATGTTTGTGACAACTCCAAAGCATTCAGTAGTGTGGATATGTGGAAAACACAACACCACAATCATGGAAATGTGGAAAGAACAAAGTATAGCAAAGATTTCTTTCACAAGTTTTGGTTGTTGCAATGAGAAGGAAAAGGATGAGAAATCTTTGAGGGCTTACTTATTTATGCTAGCCTGCCCATCAGTAAAGTCAGTGGTCGCCTGCCACAAAGTATGTTTTCTGGGTTGTGGATTGGTCTCCCGGAAAAAGACAGGTTGCCTAGCTAGCTGGACCACATAAGATTAAAAAACTGATTATTCTCGATAACAAACTTTCAAAAATCATTTATTTCTGATAGCTAAGAAACATGCTTGTATACATATAAAGGAAATAGGATTACCACTATGGTTAAAGTGCCAGGAGCATTGTCAGAATAATCAGCTTTCAGAGCTGTAATATCAGACCACTGGATCTCTATTTTACTCTTGAGGCCACCTTCGAGAACTTCCCAGACAAGCTTATGCTTCGCAAAATAACACTTAGCCACAAGATCACCTTCATACCTTGACACATACTGCCAGAAAATCCTATGTCAGCAATATCAGGGGAATCCTACAAACTACTGTTCACAATTTCCAACAAGCTTCTCAATCTATATGAACCTCAGGATCTTAATTAAGTGACAATTCAAAAGGAAAAAAACTACTGCAATGCCTCATTCTGCTCAACTGCTTCAAAATGCGACTTCAGATTATTCACTCTGACTATATCTTATTTATCTAATCAAAAAGAAAACATTTAAGTACACCTACTGGTTCAATAAGAATATGTAAGGCAAAGTTCATAAGCACTACCTCCCAGCTGCCAATTCGCAATAATGAAGCTGGAAAATTCGAAGCCTTCAATTTGTCGTTTGCACTTGAAGCGGTACTCCCCTTCATATCTTTCTTGTTTCCAGAGTCAGCAACTTCACTGGATGTCACAGAAACAGAAGGGCTACTTTCTTGGGAGAGCCTCATCTGGATCAAATCCAACAATGATGGACTTTTTCTTAGCCTCAAGCCCAAAGGACTTGGCTCATCAAGTGGATTATACTGCGAAGGTGGAACTGCAAATGCATGGTTGCCAGAGCTCAACTGCTGAAAAAGAAAGAATAAAGCTCCATCTCTGAGAAATTTAGCTATGCTTCTTAAATCTCCAAGAAATTAGTTAAGAACCAGTGGAACATAAAGAAAACCAAGAGGTAAAGAAATCTTATATGTTTTTTAACAATAATTCCTCAAAGATGTCAAAGAAATTATTTTATCACTGTTCATCAAGCTCTAGTATGAAGCTAATAGTTGATTGAAAACCATCAAACGTGGGAACTTCATTTTTCTTCAATCTATTTGCTACTAATTTTCTTTGTAATTCACGTAAACATGATTTCAGGAGAATTTACATGAAACAAGAAGAAAATGAAATTTGGAAACAATATAGTGGCCCAAAAATCTCCATCTCAAGTTCCATTAAGTATCTTAATACTTGAAAAGTGTTGAAATTAGTTCAGAATCCTGCAAACAAGATCTCGTTGGAATCTTTGTGATGTACAAGGTACTATGACGGAATGATGCTTGGGTCTCTAAATCACTCCATTGTTACAAACTTTGTGCCGGAGAAAGTTTATAAAGAAGTCTTATTTGGGTCACTAAAGTCATACTCATACCATCCTATTTTTCTCAACCACACCATCATTTGGAGGAGTGTGATAAGAGTTTAGAAGCTAAAAAACCTTACAGCCCTTGTCTTCAGAAGTGCCTCACTTCAGCAAAGAAATCAATGGCTGGAGGTGAGTTTCGTCCCATTCTTTCATTCTTCCTGTGTAGATTATGTTTTAACAATTTTGAGCTTCTTGATTCTTACATTTACAGCTCATTTTTCAGCCATTCCCAAAAAAATAAAAAACTAAAAAAATCATGAAAACTCCATCTGCAATGGAACCTCAACTCGATACATCACGAAACAGATCACAAGAAAAAGCCATGAACTCAAACCCAAAACCCAGATGCAACAATGACAACAAATCAAAACCCTTCAACCTCAACATTCTCCGAATGCAACGATCCCATCAGCTGAACCATCAAACCAACAATAAACCCTTCCCCAAAATTGACAAAATTGAAACTCCAAATCTCAATTGCAAATCCGGAATTTCAATTCGGCATAAACAAAATTCCAATTCCTTTCTCCTCAAGCACCGCAAGAAGTGAGACTCCCTCCTTCCTTCTCTTCCCTCTTTTTTGGTGGGTTGTTCTTCAGAGAATCAAGAAAGAAGAGAAAGAGGAAAAAGCAGAATGATTTACGAAAGTTAGAAATGGATTCAGTCCAAGATTTATATAATACTTTTCAATGATTCAGGTTATCCACCGAATTGACCATTTTACCCCTTTTGCGGAAGGTACTGTCCACCTGCTTCCACACTTGCTTTATTTATGCAATATTATTATAAATATATTTTCTTCTAATAGTATTGTTTCTTTATAATTTGAATCTTATATTATAAAATAAATATAATATCATACTTTTTTTATTTTTTTCTTACTTAACACCATATATAAATAATAAATATTTTATTCAATCATTGTATATATAAATAATAAATATTTTATTCAATCATTGTATACATAAATAAAATAATAAAATATGAGATATAACACCATTTTACAGTAAAAAATTCGAACTGATTATTTTACGTGAGGTAGAATATGGCATTATAAGAATTACATTATTTTCAACAGCAGTCGATAAATAGTTACTATTATAATATTGTTACTTTATTGTCATTTTCCTTTTATGAACTACTTAACAATTAATTCTAGTCAAATAATAATGGTATTATCCTCTTTAGAGATTTATTTGATTATTTTCAACGTCTAATATTCATGTACTTGGGTCAAAATAGGCAAATCAAATAATTCATTATTATTTATATTAATTAAGTTCTTATCTCAATCACATCATCTTAAAAATGCTCAACCATTTTTTAGCATGGTTAATACAAGTTGTCATGTTTGAGAATTAGAATAGGTACAAAATTATTCTCTAAGAAAAAAAAGGTTTAAACGACACCGTTATACTAATATATATTAAAAAAAATTCTCTATATTCACAAATAACGATTAATCACACCGTCACATAAATTTTTAAATATGAAATTTTTTCCCCTAATTAGATAATTATACAAAAATTAGTTTATAGTAATTTATCTATACTAATATAAAAAAAAGGGGCTTCATACTCAGAAATAGGGGTCAATGACAACGTCGCACATATATTTTTTAAAATCAAAAATGCCCTTCAACTAATAAGATAACTATCTTATTCAAATTTTCAAATTATATTTAACTATAAATTAGTTTTTTTAAGTTTTTTAATGTAATGTAGTTATTTGTATATTTTACTTTTATTTATAATATATTTTAAAACTTGAAAAATTATTTATTATATACACGCAGCAACGGCGTGCCACGCCACAATAACTAGTGGTAATATAAAAAGAAAGGTCATATGCACTCACAAATGGCAGTTAGTCATACTGTCACACTAATTTTTAAGTATTACAATTATACCCCTAATTAGATAATTTTAGAAATTGATTATAGTTATTATTATTATTTTATCAAAATAATTCCACGTCATTTTAACACCACTATACCAATTCTTTATTGTGTCAATATACCTTAAATTGATTTTCTTTCATTTCTTTCTCTCTTTTTTTTTAAATGTAATTTGTAGGCTTATATATTTTATTTTTATTTTTAATATATTATAAAATATGAAAGATTATTTATTATATCCAATGGCACGTACCATGATAACTAGTATAAAAAAAAAGACCCTATAGACTGATAAACGGAGATTAGTGACCCCCGTACCAATTTTTAAATATAACAATTGTACTTCTAATTAGATAATTCTAAAAATCAATTGTGTTGCCTTTTTTTTAAAAAAAATAAAGAAAAAAAATACAAGCAACCTCCTTATAATAATGTAAATGAGCAAATTACCCCATATAAAAAAATAGCAATTTACATCTCTGTATTTTTAAAAAATACAACAGTTTACCCCATGTATTTTTCAAAATGAAGCAATTTACCTCCTTAGATAGGGAGATAAATTATTTCATCTTAAAAAATATGAGGGGAGGGAGAGGGGGGAGGGGGGCAAATTACTCATTTGTAGCATCAAAGGGGTTCCAGTCTCAAGATATAAGTTTACGAGGGCTATATAGAGACACATTCGCACTTATTTTTTCATTGCCAATATAGCCAGTGTTGCCTCACTGTTGTCCGTCGTGTGGTTCGTTTCCTATAGCACAACAAAGAGTGGCAGATGGATATCCAATAGGTCACTCAGAAATGGAGGGGAAAGCACATCGTTAACATGGCTAATCGCACACTACTTGGATCATGTGTTTACCACATTTGGAGGAAGCGTAACCTGAGACGATTCGAGCACACTGAGAGAACCCCGATTATTTTAGCGAGATTTATTGTAGTGGATGTCAGATTACGTATTCTTAGCGTTGACTTACCTAGATCTATTAGCACAAGTGCACTTTATAGAGTGGCGTATTTTTTGGCCTGTTGAGAGAGAACCAAACTCCAGAGCACTGTTGTACCCATTTTTTCTCTCATTTATGAAATTTACCTTCACCAAAAAAAAAAAAAAGCATCAAAGGGAGAGAAATTGCATTAAACTCAAAAATAGAAGTGAATTCACATTATTTTAACACCACTACACCAATTCTATTATTATATCCATAATACCTTAAATTAATTTTATTTTCTTAATTTCTTTCTTTTTCTGAAAATCTATTTATTAATTTATATATTTTATTTTTTTATATAATTATAGTAAATTACAGTAAATAATAGATAGTATGGAGGTCAAATCATGAAAACCAATTACAAATTATGCGAGTAAAGAACGCACCAAGGGAATGCTTATTCTTTAAAATGTGGGTATCTATTTCACTTTTTATTTTATTTTCTTTATCAAAATTTTGTAATTATTTCAATTATCACAATATAACTTAAATTTAACCTTTTTGGCCATATATATTTACACACACATATATAAAATTATATATTTTAGGTCACGTTCATATTGAAGGATTGAATTGGATAATCAATCCAATTGTTTCTGATTCATTATTTACTTTTTATTTCTTTTTTATATAAGTATGTAATAAAATCCGAGCCCAGAATAAAATATTGATTTAGTGGAATCATTCATCACACCTCTTGAGGTGGGATGGCTTATCGCGCAACTTATTCCACCGGCGCAATTGATAATATCCACACCTCTCTCTATATATATACGAGAAATTATATATTTATACTAAATAAGATATTTATCTATGTTTTTATATATTATTATTTAATATATTTATATATGTTATACAATAAAACATGTATAAAAGGATATTTCGTGGTTTTAATTAATTTTATTCCACATTGTAACATGATAATATTTATCCTAATATTTTTATCAAACAGAATTATCTTATCCTACTTTTAATCTTAATTATCCTATCCAATAAAGTAAATAGGGTCTTAAGAAATCACTCAAATTCATTACAAAGAATTAAGCTTAGATTACAATTAAATTAATATATTAAACTTAGAAAATTCAAAATTAGCCCATTAAATGAGAAACTAATTTTCAAATAAAATAAGGAAAATTTTAGGAAATCTAATTAAATATCTTTTTCATTTCATTTGAAATAAAAAAATACTTCTTTTTTCTTTCTTAGTACGCCGATCATATTTACTATACATCAATCAAATATTTTTCAATATTTAAGCTGTATTTGTTAGTTTATATATTTTATTCTTATTTATACTATAATTTAAAATATAAAAAATTATTTATTATGTGTATGAATAGACGGCGTGGCACGAGGAATAGTATTTATTCTTCACTCATCCAATAAAGTAAATAGGGTCTTAAGAAATCACTCAAATTCATTACAAAGAATTAAGCTTAGATTACAATTAAATTAATATATTAAACTTAGAAAATTCAAAATTAGCCCATTAAATGAGAAACTAATTTTCAAATAAAATAAGGAAAATTTTAGGAAATCTAATTAAATATCTTTTTCATTTCATTTGAAATAAAAAAATACTTCTTTTTTCTTTCTTAGTACGCCGATCATATTTACTATACATCAATAAAATATTTTTCAATATTTAAGCTGTATTTGTTAGTTTATATATTTTATTCTTATTTATACTATAATTTAAAATATAAAAAAATATTTATTATGTGTATGAATAGACGGCGTGGCACGAGGAATAGTATTTATTCTTCACTCATATAATTTACAACTGATCCTTACATTTTCTATTGTATATTTTTTATTTTATTCCTCATTTACTGACTATAGAAGCCTAAATGTTCAATTACCATTTATCTTTATTTTATCTGCAGCTAGCCCTAACACATAAGAAATCACTCATATTCATTACAAAGATTTAAGCTTGGATTACAATAAAATTAATATATTAAACTTAAAAAATTAAAAATTAGCCTATTTTTAAAAATAAGGAAAATTTTTAGGAAATCTAATTAAATATCTTTTTTCATTTCATTTGAAATTAAAATATTTCCTTTTTCTTTCTTGCCATGCCTGTCATATTTACTATATATCATTCAAATGTTTTTCAATATTTGAGTTTTTCTTTTTACAAAATTTAATGGACCAATATGGAAAAAGTATTAAACTCATGTATCAAAATAACAATTATTTTTTTTCTTATTGGAACCCAACGCAATTTTCCATATTAGCTCTGAGCTTTGAAATGCGATTATTTCACTCAATTTTATAAGTCAAAATTATTAAATTCGTCGGCGAAAGTCACACACATATTACATAAAAATTACAATCCATATGTGTTATTTAATGTTAATAATAATTACAATACTCTTTTTTGTGTGTGTTAAATACACTTACACTTTCTAAGTTATATTAATAATTAAAGTTAATTACACTTAAACTTCCTTTAAAAATACAAAATTATATTTTTTCTCAAAAAAAATTTAAAATTATACTTATACCATTTTTAAAAATTCTACATTTATATCCGACCCCTTTTCATTAGAATTGGACAGAAAATGCTGATGTTAGCAAAAATAACTACGTATATTTTTAATTTTACTTCTTATTTAATATTCTCATTATTAATTTTTTTTCTTATAAGAAAATAAATTTAATATGTATATAGTGGGTTAATATCATTATATCTATTTATTATAAGTACAAAATTATTACATAAGAATATTAAATGACGGGTAAAATTAAAAATTTTGGAGGGAGTGTAAATGTAATTCCAAAATTTTTTTTAGAAAAATGTAAATTTCTATTTTTAGGAGTGTTTAAGTGTACTTAATCTTTATAATTAAATAAAAACCCTAAAACACATGGATCACTTCACACTAATACCGAGTTCTCAGGGGTAATTTTGTAATCGGACATTTGGTGCATGAACGTGACAAAATTCACATATGCGCCTTATGGATAAACGTGTGGGCCCAGATTCCTTCTCACCGAAAATGGAAAAAAATAAAGAAAAAAAAAAGAAAAGGGAAAG
>NC_026146.1:5721143-5726826 GCF_000512975.1 Sesamum indicum | reverse complement strand
GACACGTCCACATGGACCCAAGTGAAAATTTCAGACACGTGCTTCTCCTGCTCTAATCAGACAACACAGATTTGTCGTACTAGCTTGGAAACTCCGTTGATGCTGTACCACAATTCTCTCTCCCCTCCCAACTCCAATTGTAAGGTGGGTCCGTCTTTGTTATATGGTACGATATTTCTATGTATACGTGTGTATTTTATTTAAATGGAGGGAATATTATTTTTTGGGATCATCGAAAATAACTCGAGATTGTATATAGGATATAAATATAGGACATTTTGAAGATTTTCAGAACACAATTTTTATTTATTATTATTATTACATGAATAAGAAAGTATGTGCCTTGCTTATATGCGTGATATGCTACCTCGTACTTTTATCTCTCAGAATAGGACTTGGCATTGGATCTGTGTAAACAAAAAGATGAAGACCTACAAAAGAGATCTGGCTTGATCCTAGTGTCAGCACTCCAACTATCAGGTTAGTTGGGTAGGAGAGTTTATATATTGGAAGTAAATAGTGACAAGTTAATAGTAAAGATACTTGAGATCTCTTTAAATAGAGTACTTACATTGTCCCCCCCCCCCCAAATGTACGATTCGCATCTGTTGTAGTCTAGGATGACACCATATTTTATCCATCGCTAAAAACCAGGGTTTATTCCGCTATGGGCTTGGATCCTTTCGGACCTTCCTCTAAAGACCTTTTCTCAGCCTAGTCCTATTAGGCTTTGATGGACACTTTTCACCAATATATTGAAGCCCACATCATTTACTCTTCCAACCCGAATGTTCTTTTTGGCGGGTGGGCCAAATTTTAATGTTCTGGGCTTAAATATAAATTGTTTAAGAGATATGTCCCTTCATTTACCACCCTTTGGATGCACCACCTCCAAGTCTCCTTATAAAAATGGGTATCCATTCTCCACCTCAACTTTGCTTGTAAAATTCGGCACCAACTCTTCATCTTTGGCGATCTTCACCAGTTGTGTACATATGATCCTACATGATCCATCCTCACAACCCTCCTTAGGTACATCCCCTCCTTTTGCTTGCATTTATTTATGTCCAATAGGTTTTCTAGAAGTAATTCTAGTAATGGTTCCGACTCCGAATTTGGGCCGAGTTCCTTTTCATCCGCACACCCTCATGATATGGAAATTGAGGATCGCTCCTATTGGCACCAACTCGCCTCCTAGGGGTCCTGATCTTGCCAACCTCGCTAATTCCCCCCAAAATAGTGAGGAAGCTCGGATATGTGCTTCTCTCCGTATTCGATGTTCTCTAAAAGTTAGAAGATATACCCAAGACTAGACGCAATTATCATATTCCTCGTGATTATGCTATCCACGTCTCCTTAGCGGACGAAGTTATGCATCATCCACCACCCAATTGCTTAATTTTACATTTGTCCCTCTTAGACTTTGGTCTTCGATTCCCTATAGATGATAGTATTGACCATATTATTAATCGTTTAGGGATCAACCCTGCTTAACTCGTTCCAAAGATTATGAGGAATATCCTATGATTCATCGTTCTGATGTAATATTTTGATCAGGACACTTCCTTTGTGAATTTTTTGGCATTGTTTTCTGCATCCCACTTACTAGGTCGCAAACTCCTGGTTTCTTTTTATATGTTATCCTCTCCACATTTGTTATATAGGATTGTGAAATCTTGTAATGGTTTTTTCTCTGAATTAAACCCATAAGTTTGGCCTCCATAGAATTAATCTAATTAATTTTTAAAAGTCCAAATGGAATTTATTTAATCATCTCATGATAGGCGATGGATCCTTTCTTGGAACTCACCAGTCTTCATACATGTTCTAACTAGAATAAGACTTATAATAACCACATCAACATGGTTGTCTTTTATTAGACCCTAGATACAGCCGTCTTATATATGAGACTGAGTGGATCCTCAAGTTTGAGGACTAAACCCCATATTATTGGAGCTAAGGAGTTTAAGTCATACGGACCAAGCCTTACAAGCTTCCATATAACAATTCCCCACAAGTCAATTTAGTCGGCTTAACAACCTTTGTCAACCACCCACTAATATTGCATAGACATCATATGCTTGCTGCCTATGAAATACGTCACCCATCATATAGACGCAATATTTAGTGCAGGTCCTAATAGAACCCTTGATGCCCATTCTTAGGCCTCTCGATTTGGAACATTTTAGATCCAACCATCGCAAGATGGTTTCGTAGTTGCCATCAAATACACAAACCCAACTTCATTAGTTCATTAGTGGTCTGTGGGCTTTGTTGCAATGTATGAAAATTACAGGAGTAAGAACAAAACAGTAAGGCTAAATGAATACCGGCTCTTATTCATTTAATTCGATATCACAAAACGAAAAGAAATTACTTAAATAGATTACAATAAAGCCAATCTAATTGGCTTTTTGGTCAACTATTCTGACAATTCCCACTTAACTAAAGCCAATCATCCATGTGCTTTAGTCCCATCTTGTCCAGATGCTGAGTATGGCAATATATGAAACGAGCTTGGTCAGCAAATCTGTCATACTGACGAGATCCACTCTCACATCACATATGCCCACCATCTCTCGTAGTAGATGGTAGTGTCTAAAAGTGTGCTTGGATTTGTGATGAGATCTCGGCTCACAAAAGATATGGGCTCGAGAATGCAAAGCACTATACCCAAAATGTTGGATGTAGTTTTTCATCCAAACCGCTTTCTTATCAGCTTCCGAAGTTGCTATGTATTCAGCCTCTATGGTGGAATCAACTATGGTATCCTGCTTGGAACTCTTCCAAGCTACCACACCACCATTCAGTTGGAATATGATATCGGATTAAGACTTAACATTATTTACATCAGATTGAAAACTAGCATTCCTATACCCTTCCAATACTGACTCTCCATGGCCGTACACCAAGAACATCTCTTGAATCCTTCTCAAGTACTTAAGGATGGTCTTGACGGTAGTCCAGCGTGCTTCACCAGCACATGTGTGTACTTGAGTCCTTTTCAAATACTCAAGGATGGTCTTGATGGTAATCTAGTGTGCTTCACATAGGTTGTTCACCAGGGACAATTACGCCTACAACTATAAGTTTGTTAGTCCTATTAATATAATTAATCGATATGTATCAAGAATTAAAATCTAATTATATGGAGGTTAACACATATAAATCTAAACATATATTTAATCCTACAAAATACATTAACAAATAATTTAAACAGATAACATGAGTATGACAGGATCTTAAACCACAACACAATCATAATATGTGGTAACCACAACAAAATATCATTTAAAAAAATAGGGATAATTACACTCCTCTCTCCTGAAGTTTGGTGTAATTACACGTAGACCTTCTGTGGTTTGGGACATTATATTTAGCACCCGTGAGGTTTGTTTTTGTCTAACAAATAAGTCCATTCGTTAGTCAAAATTCACAAAATTTGCTGATATTAACAAAAAAATTTATATTAACCCACAAATTTACTTATTACAAACTTATTGCATGCCAAATAAATCTTTTTTATGATCAAATTACCCTTATACGTCTTCATGCATTAATGCATGTGAAGATGTACTGTTATAAGAGTAGTTTAGTTCATAAAAAATTATTTGATTTGTAATAAGTCAGTAATCAACCAATTGAGGGTAAATATCAATTCTCATCCACGGGCTTGGACGTCACTTCTTCATTTCTCTGCTTTTTTGAGCCCCGATTCAATTTTTATGTTATTATAAAAAAATTCAGTAAATTTTGACTAACGAAGGAGCTTATTTGTTAGAAAAAAACAAACTTTGGATGTTTTAGATGTAATTTTTCAAATCACAGGGGATTTACATTGATGGGGTAATAAAAAGATGAAAAAGCTCCTCCTATATACATAAATAGCTTAAAAACCCCAGGATCCACGTATTTGTGCTCGGGTTGGATCCTCTGGAGCCCGAACAATCACCCAAATTGAGTGTTGAATACTCCACCACACGATAAAACGCCATGAGTGCCTGGATGGTGACATGTGGCCTAGTCCATACTTTACACTTGGGCCCTATAAATACTTCAGATATGAATCATTTTGAGGTAATGCACATTTGTTGCATTCAGTTTTGAACTTATAAATCACGTATTTGTACCTCGACCCCAACTAACTTGACCGTCGGAGGATTTTAGTCAAGAAATTGACTAGCCTAACGTCCGTGTTTAATCATCATGACCCATTCACGATTTGCGGTGAATACATGGCGAGCTTGGATTTCCCAAGGAGGTCAAATATTTCGATTCGGATCAGTTGGTGCCATCTATGGGAACTCTAAGGGTCGCCATTTGAAGGATAATGGAAGCAACATCGAGGGAAGATATGCATGGAGTGGAAAATACGCCCAAGCAAGAAAAATAAATGGTGCAATTGACAAGGGGAGAATTACAAAGATTGATGGAGGAAGCTGGAAGGAACGCACTTGTGGCTTATGAAAGAAGGACCGCCACACCTATTCGTAAGGAAATGACCAAACATCAACTATTTAAAGAAAAGGAAATTCAAAGAGCGTCTGAAGGAGCGAGAAGAAGAGAGCCTGTGAAAGGTTGTGAACCGGAGTCTTTAGAGGTAGGATCCAGCAACAGAGAGAGGACTAATAGAAAAGAGCCAGGGATCTCCCTAGACGAAGTAGATAGGATGGGGAAATAGATAGAGCAATTAGACAAACAGATTGATGAACTGAAGAGGCGAGGAGAATTAGTAGCACAGAATAGAAATTCACCCTTTTGTTATAAAATATTGATAGAAATGGTAAACCTAAATTTTAGGATGTTGGCTCTACCCAAATATGATGGAGCCAAGGATCCTCAAGGGCATGTGGTGGCCTTCGAGTTAGTAATGAATCTATATGGACAATCAGGTCCAATTACAGCTAAATTATTTGTTACTGCTCTTGTAGGAAAGGCACAAAAATGGTTCACCAACTTACCCAATAGCAGCATCAGTCGTACGAACAGCTGTTACAAAAGTTTACTTCCCATTTTGTGAGCAAAAAGGACCAAAAGCGTACGTTATATATTTGGTTACAATAAGGCAGAGAGAGGATGAATCTCTTAAAAGTTTTGTGGGAAGATTCAACAATGAAACTTTGGACGTTGAAGACCTCAAGATTGACATGATGGTGAGCATTTTGATACATGGGGGTAAAGAAGGACCTTTTGCCTTAGCTTTAGCACGAGATCCACCAGCAGGTGTAGACCAATTAATGAGGATGGCACAAAAATATATTGATGAAGAGGAAATGAACGCTATGAAAGATGGAGAATGGCAGAATAATTGCGGTCGAGATTGAGATCGGATGAGGGATGGCAGAGACAAACGAACATAGATTGATAAAAAGAGAGAACCGCCTTATCAATCGAAGTATCATGGTATCCATGACAAGGGCTAGAGCACTAATGATGGTCGAAAAGTCTAATATTCTCTAATGGTCCAGACACACTAGATTCACGCGGGCCAAGAAATACTCCAATAAGTATTGCAAGTTCCCTGGAAAAGAGGACATGGCACGGAAGGTTGATACCAATTGAAAGATGAAATAGAGAGATTGGTAAGATAGGGATATTTTAGGATCAAATACTTGGAGATAGAAAAGGAGGGAGAGAAGAGATGGGGAGGAGAACGAAGAGTAGATCGAGGAGCAGAGAAAGA
>NC_026146.1:5716853-5721133 GCF_000512975.1 Sesamum indicum | reverse complement strand
CCAGGGAAAATGCACCTGTGAAGTGTGTAATACATACTATAGTAAGGGGACCAACAGGGGAAGACTCACAAGAACAAGGAAAAGATATGAAAGGCAGACGACATCGAGTGGAATGAGGGAGCTTGTGATGAGTGTTGAACTGAAGAGGATATCATCTTCAGAAGCAAGGACATGTGTGCTGCGATGGTGAAAAAAATGGACATTGCAAATTTCACTATTCATAAGGTGTTGGTGGATAATGATAGTTCAACTGATATCATATTTAGAGAGGTGCTGAATAAAATGGTATTAGACACATCGAGATTAGACCCTGTACAAACCCCCTTGGTAGGATTTGGAGGTAGCGAGGTAACATCGTTAGACACTATTGAGCTCTCAGTGTCAATTAGAGAGGAGCCAAGAAGGAAGGAGAGGGTGGTAAAATTCTTGGTGGTAGACACTCCTTTTGCCTATAATGTGATACTAGGATGACCAGGCTTAAATCTGTTTAGAGCAATAGTGTCAATCTATCACCTAAAAATGAAGTTTCCAACAAGGAACGGGGTGGGGGAAGTACCCTGCGACCAAAAAGAAGCTCGAAGATGTTATAACTTATCCTTGAAATAGGGCAGTCAAGATGAAAGGAAGAGGAAGATTAGGAGGGAGGAAGAGATCGATGCGGAAAATCAAAAGATGAGTAAGATAGATCAAATAGAACCAACAGAGAAGCACAAGGTAGTAGAGTTGGTAGCTGGGGAGCTTGACAAAACGACCAAGATCGGGTCGTGCATGAATGAAAGGTTAGAAACAATGATGATCGAATTCTTGAGAAAAATGGTAGATATGTTTGCATGGAGTATGTCAGATTTTAAGGGGATAGACCCTGAGGTGATCGTGCATAGGTTGAATGTAGACCTGTGGTGCAATCTATTAAACAAAAAAAGAGGTCGTTTGGGGCCGAACAAAATCGTATCATTGAAGAAAAAGTGAACAAATTGTTAAAAGCAGGATATGAATAAGAGGTACAGTACACAGAGTGGTTGTCGGATGTTGTGGTCGTCCCGAAGACATCCAAAAAATGGTGCATGTGTACAGACTTCACAGATCTTAATAAGTCTTGCCCGAAGGACCCATACCCATTGCCTCGCATTGACTTGCTTGTGGATTCTACCTCATGATGCTAACTCTTCATGATGTGGGATGCGTACTAGGGTTATCATCAAATATTCATGGCTGAAGAGGATCGATATAAGACGTCTTTCATAACCGAAAATGGGATTTATTGTTATAATGTGATGTTTTTCGATTTGAAAAATGTAGGTGTTTCTTATTAGACGCTGGTAAACAAAATGTTTAAAGAATTGATAGAAATATCTATGGAGGTGTACGTGGATGACATGCTCGTTAAAAGCAAGAAGTCGGAGGATCACCTACTATATCTAAAGCAAGCATTTGATATAATGAGGGCCTATGGCATGAAGTTGAATCCAACAAAATGCGCTTTCGGAGTTGGTAGTGGAAAATTCCTGGGCTACATGGTTAGCGAAAGAGGAATAGAGGCAGACGCTGAGAAGATAGATGCAATAATGAAGCTGAAGTCGCCAACAACGATCAAAGAAGTGAAAAAGCTTAATCACTTTATTTCCCAATTGGCTGATCGAAATTTACCATTCTTTAAAATATTGAGAAAAATGAAGAATTTTGAGTGGAATGAAGAGTGTGAATGAGCTCTGCAAAATTTGAAGAAGTACTTGACCTCGCCACCATTATTGGCAAACTCGGAAGAAAATGAACCATTATTTTCATACTTAGCTATTTCTGAAGGCGCAATAAGCTCAGTCTTGCTGCGTGTAGCTTCAAGGGTTCAAAGACCAGTATATTATGTTAGCAAAATGTTGTAAGGGGCGGAAAATAGATACACCGAGATAGAGAAGTTAGCCCTAGCATTGGTTGTTAATGCTTTCAAGCTACGACCTTACTTCCAATCACATAAAATAACCGTGTTGATCAATTATCCTTTGAAACATATTATGGCTCGACCACAGGCATCTAGAAGATTGGTGAAGGGGTTTTAGAACTAGGGGAGCACGATATCAAATATCAAGTTAGAACAACAGGGAAAGCACAAGTCTCGCAGACTTCATTATCAAGCTCGCAGGAGAACCAACATCGAAAGAACAAGTGATAATCAGGGAAAAAGATAGAACAGTCACATCGAAAGAACATCGGATGCATTATCAAAGTTTTTGGTGCTATAATGACGGGCATAAAAGATAGAAGGGTCAAAGTGATAATCAGGGAAAAAGCAGCAATTAAGGAAGCTTCAGAGGTACAGATAGTAGAAGAATTGAGATCGTGGAAGGACGAGATCTTCAAGTACTTGAAAGAGGGAAACCTACCTGAAGACCCTGTAATGGCTAAGTGAGTGAAATTCAAAGCTACTAAGCTTCACCTTGGTGGCAGATCAGCTATACAAGAGGACAATGGATGTCTCATTATTAAAGTGCTTAGATGATGAAAGTGCTAGGTATGTAAAGAGAGAAATTCATGAAAGAAGTTGTGGAAATCACCCTAGAGGAAGATCGTTGGCACAGAAGATCATGAGGCAAGGGTATTCCTAACCGACTATGGCGAAGGATACAATAAAGTTCGTGAAAAATGCGAAAGTTGCCAGAAGTATGCATCTTTAATGAATATACCAGCAACCTCAATGGAACCAATTAAGGTTGCTTGCCCATTCAATCAGTGCGGTATTGATGTTGTAGGACCTTTTCCTCCAACACCCGCACAAAAGAAGTTCATAATCGTGGAGGTGGAGTATTTCTCAAAGTAGGTCGAGGCCGAGGCGGTAGCAAAAGTATTTGAGAAAAAAGTGATAAATTTTATATGAAAAAATATTATCTGTAGGTTTGGGAGTCTCGAGGGTATTGTTCTCGGATAAAGGTACCTAGTTCCAAGTAAAGCAGATTGTGACCTGATGTAAGGAATTGAAGATACAATAGAACTTCAGTTGTAGGGAACCCACAGGCGAACGGTCAAACAGACGTCACAAATAGAACCATATTGCAGCACTTGAAAATGAGGTTGGAGGCCGAAGGATTGTGGTTCGAGGAATTGCCTGGGGTGTTATGGGCATACGAAGCGACCTGAAGAACGACAATAGGTGAAACCCCTTTTTGTTTTGTTTATGGTACTGAAGCAATTGTTCCTGCAGAAATAGGAGAAGAGTCTAAAAGAATAACGACTTATGATCCCGCGTCTAATGAAGAGGAGCAATCTTTCGATATCACTATGATCAAAGAAAATAGAGATGCATCATATGCAAGGATATTACACCATAAAAGAATGATGATGAAGAGTTACAGTCAAAAGGTGAAGCCAAGGCATTCCAGGTTGGTGATCTTGTGCTGAAAAAAGTTGAAGTATCCAGGCATGTCGTCAAGTTAGACCCCGGATGGAAAGGACCATGCAAGGTGGTCGAAATTAAGAAGAAAAGAACTTACAAGCTTCAAGACATGTGAGGATAGAACCTACCCCGACCTTGGAACATCCATAATTTGAAGAAATTTTATACTTAGGCTTGAGAAAGTCAAGGATGTAATAGAGCCTAAAATAGGCGAATGTAAATGAATCTGGAGAATTTTTGAGCCTGAAAAAAGCGATTGAATGTAAATGGATCTGAAAGAGATCAGTATTTGTGAGCTTGAGAAAGGCATTAACGACTAGAACCAGTGAAAGGTCATTACTCGTCTTCTTCTTTAAATTTACAACACTTGCAACATCGTATGTATGATCTATTTACTTTTGTGTGGATTGTAAATCTACCCAAAATGTTGCAATTCTGAAATATTAATATCGATCTGAGAAAGATGCATAATTTGGGAAAAATTGTGATTTGTCTGGAAAAGACGTGGAAGAATAGTTTGAAAAAAAGACTAATTTTTTATTGGAAAAAGGTCGCTTGTTAGAAGAATTTCTAATCTGGAAAAGGTCGATCGTTGAATTGCATAATAGCACGTAATCTAACAAAAATTGTTCGCTAAAAAGATCTATTAGATCTGAAAAAGATCGCCAAGAGGATCTGGGAGATCATCTAATGTTTGATATGGAGAAGGTTGCAAGGTAAGGACTATAAAATCTACGACAGGCCACATAAATTTAAAGAAATTCAAGATCATAATGGAATATGGGAGCAATATGTTAGAATTCTTGATCTGAAAGAGATCGCAAAAATCAATGTTACAATCAAAAGGTTACATTGTTTGAGAAGTTGATCTGAAGAAGCACCTTCGCAGGCCCCA
>NC_026146.1:5671599-5716692 GCF_000512975.1 Sesamum indicum | reverse complement strand
CCAAATACAAAATCTGTCAAAATCATAGTAAAAGATAGAAAAACTATCTAGTTAGCAAATATTTCAATCCTAACATAGAAGGTTGTTCGATCTGACAAAAAGGTATTGCAGATCTACAAAGAAGTCAGTCCATGGTCTCAACCTCATCCACTAAAGCAGCAAATTCATCCTCCTGGGATGCTTTACCTTCCTCCTCTTCAGGACAAGGCTCGAGATTACCATCTAGTGAGGGATCAGGAGGTTCCGATGGAAGCCATCAGCAAATCCTTTTAACTTAGTCAATTGAACCTTGCACTTCTCAAAGCCGTCATTGACAAAGTTAGCAGCTTTAATTTCCATGGCAACCTAGAAAGCGGGGCCCTTAATGAAATTGCGGACTCCTTGAAGTCGAGTCTCACGAACCTTGGTCACGAACTTATCACATTGGAGGTATTCTTCGTGGCCCTTGATCATTCCTCGATTGTGCAGGTGGCCTAGCCTACTTAAAACCCTGCATCCTTCCCTCCACGAAGGTTTGTTCTCGCGCTTTACCGACCTCAGAGGATGATTGAGTAAGTTGATCCTCCAAATCTTTAATCTTGGCCTCCAAGGCCGCTTGCTGACTCTCCAGTCTATCTCACGACTAGCACCATTCGAGAGCCTCTTTCTGAGATCGAGAATTTTGTGATCGACCAAAATTTTACTCCGCTGAAAGCCCGTGCACTTAAGGGTAAGGCTTTGATTAAAAGCAGCAGCCTATAACAGAAAGAAAGGGTCAAATTCGAAAGAAGGGAATTAAAGTAAACAGGGGGAATAATAGGCCACCTGCATGAGAACATGAGCATAATGCTCTTCAAATCAGATGTGGGGAATATTGAGGAGGGTGGCTTGGTCGAGGGGCAGATAACACACATTGTACAATTCCCATGAGTCCTGCCCCACATGGTTGAGCAGCATAGAGCTGCGATGAGAAATGTTCCAATCGGGGATAAGTTTGCCCCTTTCCATTTCAGCTGACTGATAGGTATCGACCCTCAGCTCCTCCCTTACCTCCTTCCACCAAGCAGTAATTTTCTTGAGGAGACTAAGGTTCACTTCCTCCTCAGCTTGCGTAGCTGCCTCCCTAGCCTGGCGTCTCTTAGAACGAGACTTGCTTTGTCTACTGGATTTGGTAGAGCGTGACCCTTTGCTACGGCTCTTATGTTTCCTCTTAGGACCTGCGTTTGCTTCTTCAGTGGCTGGGGAATTATCCTTATTGAAGCATCCTATCTCCACACTGGCTGATAAGGTGTTGATAGGAGGGTCTGGAGCAGGATCACGTATAATGAGCCGGGTCGGTTGGTGGAATTTCAGCATTGGGCGTGGTAGACGTGTCCACCCTTGAGGTAGTAGGAGTGACTGCAGCTGTAGGCCCGCCATGTAATGCGCGAAACCGACTTGTGATCCTAGAATTCATCACTATATTATTTGCAAAACACTTAGAAAAGAATAAGATATGGCATCAAAAGTGAAGAGAAAACTTCCAATTCAGAGGGGCGCTGGAGTGAGACAAGCGAGCCATAAAACTTCCTCTCCTAGAAGCTTTTTTGGACTTTACCGATGAGCAGTCTGGCTGTTAATTTGATCTACTTTCAGCCCCCCTTTTTCTATTACAGGTTCGGTTTTTTCAACACTCTAATCACAATAGAAAAACCACTCTTGACCAGGAGGAGGTCGAATGAAGAGAAACCTCTCCCTCTAAGGACCAACATTGGATTTCAAAGTATCTAAAAACCAACAATCCTTACGAGCAGATAAATAGAAGAAATCCCTATCGCCCGACCTCTTGGAGGTGGTAAAAGAATATAGCCACAAAAAATGATCAAAACTAGATTCAAAGCGATGAACCCACATTATTATGATGAAAAGAATGATGGAGATAATTGCATGGGCCAGAAGTTCAAGCCATGAAGTGTATTAGCTACTGGGATTGCTATAGAAAGACATGGACCGACCTCAAAATGAAGGAGAGGAAAAGAACAAAAACCCTGAGGGGGACAGTACATGAGATTGAACGACCTAGGGATGATGACTTCATAACTATTGGGAATAAAGTATTTCTCTTTAATGCGATGAATGGGGGAGTTTTACAGTACTAATAATGCTAACCCAAGGACTCCTAGTTAGCATTTTCTGGTATTTCACGTGTGCAGGCACTTCCTCTTGTGCAGAACCCTCTAAATGTGGGTTAGATCTAACAGTACTAGGATGACCTATAGAAGGGGAACTGGGATAGCTTCCCCAGATTGAGGAGAAGTCGCAGAAGACCCCGAGTAGAGTTTGAGCTAGAGGTAGAGTTAGAAGAAGACATGAGTACCGTAGAACGCTGGTCGAGATCGGAGCGGTGAGGCAACAAGCACTGGTAGATAGTGTACGGTAAGTGAAAATTTGAAAATGGAGCGTATTTATGAGAACTGCATGGAGAACGCGCCTATTGGGATCCGCTCAAATGAAGACACATGGATGACAGAGAATCGGTACGACGGTTCGTATGAAAGTAGCGACTGATCACCTTCTTCAAATACAACTACTTACACTAGAAGAAGCGGGAGAGTAATGATGGGGGAATTACCCCTACCTATGAGAAAAGACGAAGAAACCCCTCTCATGTACATAAAATAGCTTAAAAACTGAAAGATCCGCATATTTGTGCGCAGGTTGGATCCCCCGAAGCTCCGACCCATGCGAGAACCCGAAAAATCACCCAAAATGAATGCTGAATGCTCCACCGCTTGATAAAAGACCATGAGCACCTAGATGGTGATATATGGCCCAGTCCATACTGTACACTTGGGGCCTATAAATACTTCTGATATGAATCATTCTGAGGTAACGCGCATTTATTGCATTCACCTTTGAACTTATAGATCGCATATTTATACCTTGACCTCAACTAACTTGAGTGTCAGAGGGTCTTAGTTAAGGAGGAACCCTACTAGCCTAACGTATGTGGTTATTCCTCATGACCCATTCATGATTTGGGGTGATACATAGCGAGCTTGGATTTGCCCAGAGAGATCGCATATTTCGGTCTGGATCATACATGTAATTACACCAAACCTTAAGAAAGATAAGTATAATTATCCCTTTAGAATATAATAGCACCATTAAAATGTGCGTATGCGTGGGTTTTTATACAAAAATATCTTTTATATATCTCTACTATTTGTTGACTTTAATCTCTTATACTTTATTGTCAGTAAATATTTATTGACATTAAGGACTTTTTGGAAAAATAAAAATAAACAAAAGATAAAAATTTAAATAGAAAATTTGCTCCCTTTAAACTAAAATCCAATTTTGCATATATTATTCAATTTTACATTTTAGAAAATTTTCTACTTTTTCCTCTTCTCTATAAAACTCTTATTGATAATAAGTAATTTAGTTATATTTAAAAATAATAATTTACGTCAATTTCCTTTAGATGTTTCTTTTGTGTATTTTTCATTTTTTCTATTTATATTACATGTATGAATATATATTAAGCATACACCAATAGCTATTATATATATTTATGGGAAAGTAACATTTTTTGTTTCATTAAAAAGGATTTTTCTATTTTTGGTTCTATTAATTATGAAATTCTCTTTGGGTTCCCTAAATCTTCAAAGTTAGTACTTTTGGTCTCACTATATTTCAATAAAAAAATAGCATGTGGCTATTAGGGCTTTTATATTTTTAATTTCACTGGTTAAGAGATTTTCACTTTTAATCTCATAACTTTGAAAATGTAACGTTTTTAGTCTCATGCAATCAATAACTGTATGACCTTTTTTGTTAAATATCTAACGGAATGTGTCTTGGAACAAAAATTATTATTTTTGGAAAGTTATAATACCAAAAGTAAAATTTTTATAATTAATGAAATTAAAAATAAACAAAATTAAATTACAGGACGGAAAAATATTATTTTCTGTATATTTATTATTGCATCCTACATCTGCCGACATGATTTGTCAAAGAAAGATGACATGAGATGGGATTGGACAAACGACGATTTTTTAACTTTTCTCACTTTCAATTTCACCCAAACTTTAATGTTTCAAATTATAAAATAAATAGATAAAAGATTGATTCGACATCATCTGTCACTTATCAATATTTGGTTGGACTGTTGGGACGAAATGGTGGTGGACCGCAATTACTGAGGGTGCGCAAGTACTCGTGCGGCCCTAAGGCTAGTCATAGCTGGATCGAGGCGTTGAATTTAACCAAGGTGCTCTGAACTCGAGCTTGAGCGTCAGCACTCGAAGAGGTGGGCTCGAGCTGTCTCGAGGCCAGTGCTCTAGCTGGAGCATCGCTAGCTTGAGGTGGCGTTGAAGGTGGTCCAACTCGAGGCAGTGCCTCGAGATCAAGTCGGAGGTTCTGCTGGTTCAGCACGAGTCAAGCTGGCTCACGTCAGGTGTTGCTGACCGCGTTAGCTGTGAAAAATTAGGTATGGCCCGGGAATGCGATGGAAGCGTGAAATAAAAAATTTAAAATCGGTTCAAAGGGGTGTTCCATTTGAAATTTTCGAGCATTTGGTGTTTGTCAAAAGCATAATAATAAACATATAAACATGTTTGACAAGTGGCTAGAAGATAAAACAAAAAGCATAGGAACAAAACATGAAATTTTACCTTTTTATTTTTTTAGGAAAGCAGCAACGTGGATTGTTCCCTTTATGTTCTCCCATTCTGTTCACTTTAGAATTCAAACTAGAATTCCTCTAAGTTGTCCACATCACAAAATAGAAGGTATAGTTCTTTTTCTATTGGTGGATTGAACAAAGAACAAGAAGAGAAACAACTCCAAACAAAACACAATTGTTTAGTGCTTTTGGATTATTTTATGTTCTAACTTGAATCCAATTCAATATAAAACAAAAGGAGAATATTTTTGAGAGAAAATTGAGAGCAAACTCGTGGGTTAGGAGGAGGTTATGTTGGAAATGTATGTAGTTTTGTATATCACATACAACTTGTACAACCACATGCATATAACCTCCAACCATGATGAAATAACCACTCCACCATATTCATCATGGTGAGGAGTTTCAACTCCTTCTTAACTTGCTCCAACCTCCCTCAAATGGACTTGGACTTCAAATATGCATCGGGCTTGATATAATCAAATTAAATCAAGTCCAAGAAAAGTCTATTGGGCAAGAATTAATTAAATTAATTCTAATCCAATTAAGTCTAAAGATTCATTTAATCCAATTAAATAAATCTAAGCCCCAACACTAATTAATTGATCCAATCAGTTAATTAAGCCAAACTTAATAAATTAATCCACTTAATTTAAAGGTGTTAAGCCTAAAAAATTAATTAATCCAATTAAGTAATTCTTGAGCCATCCATCAAATAAATTATTAAATAAATGATCCAATCATTTATATATTCTCCTTGAATTAATTTAATCCAATTAAAATCAATTCATTTTTTCTCGAACTAATTCCACCAAACCATTATGATTTGTGTGTGACCCTTTAGGTTCACCCTCAGCTAGATTTGGGCTTGTGTCCAACACAATGATTAATTAAATCTATTTTAATTTATTTTTAATTAACCATTAATCGAAACCTCCCGTCACCGTGGATGGCCGTCTAGCAACGGTCCATGGCATTAGAGACTAGGTGAATATTGGCGTGAACGTTTAGGCTCCAGAGTACCATATGGGTATGGACCTTCCATCATCCGTCTCCTGATCTAAGTCTAGGGCATGAAATTGGGCGTTGGTTTCCATCGTGGACTAGGCACTATGCTCGATAACTCAAGATTCGTTTGCTCTATTGATTGACGTAAGAAATCATTCCCTACTCAACCAATCGTTGTGACCACAGACTGTAAGAGCAAGAACCATCTTAGAGCGCATAGGAGACTCGACTGTCATATACTGATAGGTGATGGATTCTATCTTGGAGCCCACAGTCCTCACTACATATTCTGATAGCATTAAACAAGACTTGTAATGACCACATCCAAGATACAGTCATCTTTTGTCAAATTCAAGATACAACCATCATATGCATGCAACTGCCATAGTTTCTCAAGTCCAAGTACTAATCCCGTACTATCGGAGCTAGGAAGATCTAGTCATACCGATCAAGCCTCCAAAGCTTTCATATGACGACTTCCCATGAGTCACTTCAGTCGGCTTGATAACCTTATCAACCACCCACTAAAATTGCATAGACGTCCAATATTTGTCGTCGATGAAACACGACATGCATCCAATGAATGCAATTTTAATGCGAGTCTCAATAGGACTCCCGATGCCTAATCTCAAGGTCCATGATTTGGAATGTTTCAAACCTAACCATCAGAAGTTGGTTTCATGGCCATCCATCCAATGCGCAACCCAACTACATAGGTTGTACAATTTGGTTTGTGGGCTTTGTTGTGACATTAACCATATAAACATAATCAGTGAGTACAATAAATACAATTGTCAAATAATGAATACTCACTTTATTCATAAACAATGTTATAATTACACCAAAATTATCATAACAGATTACATAAAGACCAATCGAATTGGCTTTTCTATTCTAACAAACTCCCACTTGACCCTAAAGCCAATAACTCATTATCCTCTAACCCATCTTTCCAAGATGCTGAGCATGAGCAATCTGCGACACCGGCTTCGTCAATATATCTGCTATATTTTCTGCTGATACGACTTGATCCATCGGAACGTCACATCTTCCCACCATCTCTCTAACCAAATGGTAGCATCTAAGAATGTGCTTGGATCTGTGATGAGATATTGGTTCCTTCGCTTGCGCTATAGCCCCGTTGTTATCACAGAAGATAACCACTGGCTCAGCAATGCTTGGTACTAAACCCAAATTTTGGATATAGTTTTTCATCCAAACCGCCTTCTTAACTGCTTTCGAAGCCGCTATGTACTCAGCTTCAGTGGTGGAATCTATTGTGGTATCTTGTTTGGAACTTTTCCAAGCCACTACACTACCATTCAACCATTAGCTCTCCACCACTATAAACCAAGAACATATCTTTACCTTCTCAAGTACTTAAGTATGATCTTGACTGCAGTCCAGTGAGCTTCATCGGTACATGCCTGATATCTGTTTGTTACGTTCAAAGAAAAAGCGTCATTTGGCCATGTGCACTGCACAACATACTGTATGCTGCCAAAGCTGAAGCATAAGGTATGTCAAATATTTTTCTAAGCACCTCATCAATCTTAAGAGACTGATTCTTGGACAACTTAACCCCATGCCTTATAGGAAGGAATCCTCGTTTGGAGTTTTCCATCTTACATCTCTTCAAGACTTTCTCATTATACAAGGTTTGGGTCATTCCTAACATCCTTTTAGATCTCTTGATGCCAAGGATGTAGGAAGTATCACCCAAAATCCTTCATGGAGAATTGTGTGTGCAACCATACTTTAGTGTCACCTAATATCTTAGCATCTTTTCCAATGAGCAAGATGACGTCCACGTAAAGCAATAGAAATGCAACTAACCCATTGACGTTCTTGTATATACAAGGGTCAAAATCGTTCTTGATGAAATCATAACCCTATGTAACCTCATCAAAATGGATATTCCAGCTTCAGGAAGCTTGTTTAAGGCCATAGATGGACCTTTGGAGATGGCAGACCTTCTGCTCTTCACCAACAGATGTGAAACCCTCTGGCTGATTCATATAGATGTCTTCCTCAAACGAACCCAATAAGGAAAGCCGTTTTCACATCCATCTACCATATTTCATAGTCATACCATGCAACTGTGGAAAGTATAATCGGAATGGACTTGGCCATGGCTACGGGTGTAATAGGTTTCCTCAAAATCGACTTCAGGTCATTGAATATACCCTATCGCCACAAGCCTGACCTTAAAGGTAGTAACCTTCCCGTCAGCTCCAAGCTTACATTTGTAGATCTATTTACACCAACAGGTTTAACACCCTTGAATGGGTCTACCAAAGTCCAAACCTTATTTGAATTGATAGAGTCTATTTCGGATTTTATGAACTCAACCCATTTTCCAGTCGATGTTAGACATCACTTCTCCATAGGTCTTTGGACCATTATCCAATTGACCAATCAAACCCAGAGATCCATACCTCTCAGGCTGTTGGGACAATGGTTGACCTTCGGATGATAGGAATATTGTTAGTGGGAACTATTGGCACAAATGATGTCACTACATCTGTTTGAGGTGTTGCCTTACTAGATTCCTCAAGGAGAAATTCCTCACGTCGGGTATCTGCTGGAAAACTTTTTTTCAAAAACACTGCATTTCGCGAGATAAAAACCTTTTATTCGGAGGGATAATAGAAATAATACCCCACAGTTTTCTTAGGATAATCCACGAACCTGCAGAAACTAGACCTGGAGTCCAATTTGTCTCCCACTAGTCTCTTAACGTATACAGGACTACCCGATACTCTCAAGTACTTGTAGGACGCAGGCTTGTCGTGCCATATCTGATATGGCGTCTGGGTCACGGTCTTAGAAGGCGCCATGTTCATCAATTTGGCTGTTGTCTCAAGATCATATCCCCAGAAGGATGAGGGCAGTTCGGTAAAACTCATCATGGACCGAACCATGTCCAACAGGACTCGGTTCCTCCTTTTAGAGACACCGTTAAGTTCTGGCGTTCCAGGAGGAATCCACTAAGAGATAACTTCATTCTCTTTTAGGTAATCTAAGAAATCCCTACTTAAATACTTACCACCTCGGTCCAATCGAAGGATTTTAATTTTTCAACCAGTTTGGTTTTCAACTTCACCTCTAAACTCTTTAAACCTTCCAAAGGTCTCAGACTTGTACCTCATTAGGTAAACATAACCATACCGCAAGTGATCATTGGTAAAGGTTCTGAAGTAGCACCTCTATCTTGTGTATTCAGTGGCCTACAGACGTCTAAATGGATCAAATCCAACAGACCATTGGCAAGCATACTTTGTCCTACAAAAGGCTTCTTGGTCATTTTTCCTTTCAGACAAGATTCATAGGATGGTATATCCAAATCATTTATCTCTAGAATTTTGAGTCTACCGACCTTTTAATCGTATCTTGAGAGATGTGACCTAGCCTGACATGCCAAATTTGTGCATTTTCATAATTTTTCATTTACGTTTGTTTTGAGCAGTCATGACTAAATCATGCTGTTGGAGAATATAAACACCATTATGAAGTTTGCCTAGCAGATGTGAAGAACCATTCTTCATCAAATAAAAACTTTTTTTATTTATCATAAACTCAAAACCAACATTGTCCAATAATGAAATGGAAATTATAATCTTGATCATGTTAAGTACATAATAGCAATATTTCAATTCATCCTAACTTGATAACCACTAGCTAAGTGGACTATCCCTACAGCTTTAGCATCAACAGCCTTGCCATAGCCAAGCTCAGGATCACCTCATCTCTATTTAGCTTTTTGCTTCTTTCCAGCACCTGTAAATCATTGCAGACATGAGCTCGACAACTGGTATCCAATACCCAAGAAGCATAGTTGTTTATCATATTAACTTCAGTAACAAATGTACCTGGACTAGAGACGAGCTTGGGGTACTCCCTCTTCTAATGGCCCTTTTTCCGGCAATGCATACAAACATCATTTGCCCTTATTGACTTGGAATCCACTTTCCCTTTACCTTTGCCCATACCCACTGGGGCAACAGGAGCGCCAAAAGCGCTTACAACAGCTTTGATCTTACCTTTCTTCCTCTTCCAGCATCTGGCCTCCTTACCTTTTGCTTTAGAGGTTGAAGTCTCCCCGACCAACACCGACGTCACAGATTTTTTTGTCGTTGGCTCGTATCAGACCAACGTGTTAATCAATTTGTGTATGGTCTTCTCAAGCCCATTTATATTGTAATTTAAAACAAACGGGTCATAAGAGGGAGGAAGTGATTGGAGGATCACGCTAATGTACGTGTCAATATCAAGTGCAGCTTGAAGATACTCGAGTTTTTCCATGAGGGAAAGCATCTTGGTCCCATGCTCTTGCACAGAAGATCCTCAATCATCTTGGTGCTGGAAAATGCTTTTGTGGCGGCATATCTAATATGCCTATCCAGAACCACATAGACATCTTTCATGCGGAGCATTATTGATGCAGCATCATCATGCCTATCGTACTGTTTCTGGATATTGTTTGTCATCGACGCCAGTACGATGCTGTGGACCTTCCGGTTGTCCTCATTCCACCTTTCAAACATCACACGTTCTTTAGATGTGGAACCCTTCGGAAAGGTCCTAGGAAGAGACTTATCCAAATGTAAGTTTGGTTCTCGAAATCGAGGACAATCCTCAAATTTCTAAGCCAATCATTGTACCTTGTTCCATTAAATTTGTTTGTCTCCAAAATTATGGTTAATGGATTCTTAGACATCTACATCAAAATGTAAAGTAGAAATTAGCAAATTGATTATAATATTAAATACAAGTTAAGACTTGGTCTTTAGTCATTAACCGCTCCCACTATTTCTTCAAAAAACACACCACTCTCAAGTGGGGATTTGGAAAATTATTTTCTAATGGGCTTGGGATCCACAAACACAATTCTCTATGTCCCGCTTTTATGATACAAGAAAAAAAGTTTTTTGGGAGGTAACCATTGCCATTCTCATCCAATGCGATCTCCAAGATATTTTGTCTCGCCTATTCATGTGATCCTGAGGACTCCAAGCGAATCACATTACTCAGCGTTAGGCCGGACCCATCAACTAAATGAATCTCAACTGTTGCCCCTCACGACTAGTGAGATAGGGAAATAGAAGTATATTTCATTTGTTCACAATAATAGTGTAGCTTTCTTCTATCCCAAATGTGCCACGACTCATGAGACCACAAAAGAGTAGAAATAGCATTCACACTATATTATCGTAGATGGAAGGTTTGGAATTATCAAACCATTTTATTTAATTCCATTCTGGGCCTAATATTTACTTGGACCATCCAAATGAGAGTTCAAGTTTGTTGTGACCGAGACCTCATCATTATAACATTTTGCATGAAAAAGTTTTGATGATTGAGTATAAACGCATTTCAAACACATCATACATAAAAAAATTAAAATATTTACCACATGCAAACACAAGCCTAACACGCCCCTGTTGGATGATCACAAGCCCAATCCTAAGTGACCCATTGAGCTCCCAGTGAGTCTATGGTCAATCTAGAGTGTGGCTTAACTATTACAAAATAGTAACCCATTGTCATTCTAATGGGCCTTCCTCTTTGTACTTTTTTTGTCATGAGCTCTGTCCAACAGGCCTAGGCCTTCATCTCCTTGGAAGCTTACATTTATTTAAAGGAAATGAAACCTCACAATCCTAACTACACTTATTACAACTGAAATAGAAAACTCCAATCAAAAGTTGGGGGAGTACAAAAGGAGGGAGAAAGCAAGTCTTATTATTTCAAGGCTAAAAATGAAGGAAGAAATTAAAACAAAGAGGCAGGCAGTCGTCACACAACATAAAAGTAACCATACATTCGGCCAATGGATTTTGTGATTATCTCCATTGTTTATCCAATAAATAATAATTAACACATTTATATCAAATATAAACATGTTAAACAAATAAATATAATTTATGTATTTAACAATAGATATCTAATATCAAATACCAAAAAAAATTTAAATGCATAAAATAACGTACTAATAATGCAATTAAAAAATGAATATCAACCATACATCCAATGTACAATTTTTTTTTGTTTGTTTGGAAATTATTTTCCCAAATTAATTTACTACACAATTTAATTTTAGAAAAATCTAATTTAACTAAAATTAAAATGAGCCAAAATTAATAATTTCAAAAAAATTGCAAAAATCAGAAAAATCCAATTTTTTTGAAAAAAAAGGCACAAAACAGCCCAACTGTTGGGAACAACAGATGGCCGTCTTTCCTCCAGGTATCAAGGAACCCCTCCTTCTAGTGATGCCTAGAGTCATAAGTTGGAGGATAAGTTGGAACGCTTAGGGAACGAAAATGCCAAGTTGAGGGAGGTTAAGAAGGAGGTGACAGGACGCTGTTAACAGTTGGAGAGGGAGGTGAAGCAGTTGAAGAAGGAGGTAATCAACTAGGGGGGTGCCCTAAAGAAGGCAGTAAAGAGGGCAGTGATGGACTTCCCGCACTTTAAAGAAGGAAAAAATTTTCTAGAGACCTACTGGGAGAGCCGCTTGAAGGAGTTGAAGGGCTCCGTAGAATACCATCAGGAGGTGGGAAAAATAGCGGGGCCCTTCTTTGAATATGGCTTCTCGGCCTACAAGGAGTAGTTACAAGCTCAAAGGTATCTCCCTGCAGGAGAGGAGCCATCCTTTCTTGACCTTGTCGCCGCTTTGAATAATGAACCCTATCCCTTTGTCGGGCCCCCGTCTAAGGAGAGGGAACCCTCCCCCCAGATTCAGGCTAGTTTCCTTCTTCATTTTCTTCCCACATCCTTTTCAATCTTTAACAGTGGTCTCTGTAATATCTTATAGAAGGATATTTGGACACTATAATAGGGGAGGCCGAGGCAAAGATGAGGAGTCCCCCCTACGAAGCCGCAGTTGATGCCACAACGGGGGATCCCCCGGGAGAAGGTGCTCCTGATGAGAAAAGAGAAGGGTCCCCTCCAGCTAGTGATATAGCTCCTCCTGCTGCCGATAACCTCCAGAGAAGGAAATGGAAGACCCCGCATGTGGGAAAAAAAATTGATGTGATGTGACTGTCGATCGGAAAATAATTTATTTTCTTTGCTTGGCCTGTTACCCCCATTTGAAATGAGGATGAGACAATTTTACTTTTCTGCTTTCCAGGAATACTCTCGGTTCACCCCTGGCCATGTTTTTAGGCCAGGGGTCTGGTAATGCACTTTGATAAATTCCTACTTTCATACTTGCTATTCACCTTAGCGGATGAAGCTATGTTCCTGATGTATTGATATCTGCATGTCCAGTTATGATGATGAGTTTACTCTTTATATTTTTTGGAGGGGGTTCACCAAAACTTCTCAGCCCAGAAGGTCTCTTGTGTCTTCTTTTTCGTGGATGGAGCCTCCATAATGTTATTTGCCTGGAGGTTCTTGTTTTCCCTGTTGACGGGTGTTTTCTAAGGACTCCAAGCAGGGAGGTTCTCCTGGCCTTCTTAGAGGGGGAGGTGCGTCCTTGTACTTCCTTGGTGGATAGGTTCCTTTTTTGCAGTATGTACCATTAAACTTTTCCATAAGTAAGTGTTTGAACAACATTTCAAAACATATATTTATAAACAGTATTGGAGTATAATATAGATGAGGGCTTAGGTAGGGGGTCCCTTTAGTGATGGAAGCCTATATGATCTTTGGTAGGGCTTACTCCTAGACAAACTTTATGCCTCATTTTAATAAATGTAAATGTAATACACCGTACCTTTTTTAGGAGAGAGCTCTTACAGGAAGGCTTGTAGGGACATATTCATTAGGAAAACAGACTTCGGAGGGCCCTTTTGGAGGGCCTATGGAAGGTGCCCTTCAGGAGGACATTTTTAGGAGGGGTCCTTCGGGAGGACTATGGGAGGATGCCCTTCAAGAGGATATTTTTAGGAAGGGTCCTTCAGGAGGACCTATTGTAGGGTATCTATTATATACCGGAGGTAACTTTCTTCATAAGTAGTATCTCTTAAGATTGCAAAGATTCCATGGTCGTGATATCTGACATCCTTTAGGGTCTTCTAATTTTTAGGCACCTCGTCTTATTACTGCCATGACCTTGAAGGGATCTTTCCAGGTGGGATCCAGTTTTCTCGCTAGTTTTGATCCATCTACCCTTCGTAACACAAGGTCAACTACTTGAAGGCTTCGTATCTTCACCCTTCTATGCACTGATTATGGTGCTTTTATATCTTTGAGTTCAAAAAGAAAGCTTTTCGCCTCAACTCTTCGATGAGGTCTAAGTTTTCTTTTAGCAATTCCATGTTGTTTTCTTCTGAGAAATGTAGGATTCTGTAGGAGGTTACCCCCAATTCTGCAGGGATGATTGCTTTCCCCTGTGGATCCTCTAGGAGTTGTGCGATATGCCCATAAGACACTGGTTAGCTCCACTGTCCAATTTCCTCCAATTCGTTCTAAACGTCTTTTAATCCCTTGAACAAGTATTCTGTTGGTGACCTCTACTTCCCCGTTGGCTTGGGGGTGTGCTACTGATGTAAATCTTTGCTTGATGTGCAGACCCTTACACCAATCTTGTACTTTGTGGCCTTGGAATTTTCGACGGTTGTCTGAGACTATTTCTCGAGGGAGTCCAAAGTGGCAAATAATGTTTTTCCATATGAATTTCATTACTTCAATTTCTGTTATGCGGGCGAGTGGCTCGACTTCCACCCACTTGGTGAAGTAGTCGATAGCTACAAGCAGAAATTTTTCTTTAGCAAGGTGCTAAGGAGAATGGTCCCACAATGTCTATCCCCCATTGTGCAAAGGGCAGGGTGATAACATGGTCTTAAGGGGCTCTGTAGGTTGATGTATAGGCGAGGAATGTCTTTGACACTTCTCACATTTGATTACTAGCTGCTTTGCATCATGCGTCATGGAAAGCCAGAAGTACCCGCCCGCAGTACTTTATTGCCAAGCATCCAGGTTCCTACATATGCTCCGCAGCTGCCACTATGTATTTCTTCCAGGACATAGATCCCTTCGGTTGAGATACATCTTTTCGTACAGGACCCCCCTACAACAGAAAACGAGAGGCCCGGGCCTTAAGCTGGTAGCCTCCCACCTATCACCGGGAAGGAGTCCCTCCTCTATCCATCGGATGATGGGGACCCTCCAGTTATCTGAGTAGGACACAGTTTTGATGCAAATTGGAGTCCTCGGCTGAGGTAGGTATTGTATGGTAATCCACCTTGTTCTACAATCCTCTAGAGCACTGGCTAACTTAGAGAGGCAATCAGCCTTTATGTACCCTTCTCTTGGAATTTAAATGATTTGAAAGCTGTCGAACTCTGTTTTGAGTTCTGCTATCTGTTGGAGATACTGGATCATGTTCTCCTCCTTAACTTCATAGGAGCCTTGTATTTCGTTCACAATCAATTGGGAGTCTGAATAGGCTATCACATGCTTGGCTCCTACATTCTCACCATTGTAAATCTCGTCACAAGCGCTTCATATTCATCCTTGTTGTTGGAGGCTTTGAATTAGAATTTAACAGTGAATTCCAAGTCTTCTCCTTGAAGGAGAGGTGAGGACTATGCCTGCCCCACTACCTTGGAAAGTGGATGACCCATCCACGTGTAACAGCCATTTCTCAGCTTTGGGGGAGCCTTCTTTAGACGCTCTTGTCATTTTGGAAATGAAATCAGCTAGTGCTTGAGCTCTATGGTAGTTCTGGACATATATGAGATGTCGTATTCACTCAACTCCACCGCTCATTTCACTAATCGCCCTAAGGTATTGAGTTTGCCTAGCGTCTACTTCAAGGGCACGTTTCTCTTCACTTCAATAAGATGTGAAGAAAAAATAGGGGCCTAGTCTCCTAGCAGTGGTGACCAGTGCAAGGGCCATCTTTTCTATGGAGGTATACCGCCCTTTTACTCCATTGAGGACTTTGCTGATGTAATAGATTGTCATTTGTCTTCCTTCTTCTTCGCGAATCAGTACAGAGCTGATTGCTTGGGGGGTGGTTGATAGATAGACGTAAAGGATATCCCTTGGGGAAGGCTTCATCAGCAGGGGGAGCCCTCTCTTCACTCCGAATGCGCATTTTCCCGAATTGAGCTTCAATAGATACCTTCTCAAGACAGCGAATGTGTCCTCCAAGTCTGCCACATCGTCTTGTGTTTCTTTGCTTTTTACTAGCATGTCGTCTATGTTTACTTTCATATTTCTCCCAAGTTTTGGGAGGAATATCTTATCCCTCTAGCATTCTTTAAGCCAAATGGCATGGCTATGTAGTAAAAAGTTCCAGCGGATGTAATGAAGCTGACTCTCTTGCGGTCTTCAGGAGCCAGCATTAGTTGATGGTACCCTTGTGAAACCTCCATCATGCTTAGGAGTCTGCATCCAGACGTGGAGTCTCGATTCGAGAAAGAGGATAAAAATTCTTAGTGAAGGCCTTGTTGAGATCTCTAAAGTCGATACACATTCACCACTTTCCTCCAGGCTTAGGTACTAACACCATGTTGGATAACCATTCGGGGAATTATATTTCCTCAATGTGGCCAGCTGCCAATAGTTTGTCTACCGCTGTCTGAATAATCTTATCTTTCTCAGACTCGAAATGTCTCTTCTTTTGCTTTAAGATGGCGTGTTATGAAGTTGGGGTCGATCCCTTCTAAATCTTGTGGTGTCCATGCAAAGATATCCCGTTACAACGTCGCATTTGATTATTTCCTTGCGTGTGGCACCCTCCAGTTAAGAACCAATGTGTGTAGATTTTCCCGAATCTCCAGGTATAATCTCGATATTCGTTAATTCTTTAATTGGTTGGACCTTAGCGGGTGACTTCTCCTTCACAACTTTTTTGGCATTGCCTTTATCGCGTTTACAGAGGGGTGCTTCCTTATTGTGCCTGTTGGAAGGCGCTTCTTTGTCGTACTGGGTGGAGGGTGCCTCATTGTCCTGCTTGTTGGAGGGTACCCCCTCGGGCTCCTTGTCTTGGCTTCTCTTTTATCCTTTGCGTACAGCTTCCCAATAGCATTTGCGAGATTGGAGGGGATCCACTTTAACTTCTCCTACTCCCCCTAACATAGGAAATCTGATCTTCATGTGCTAGGTGGATATCACAGCTTGAAAAGCATCAAGGGTGGGCCTTCCTAGAATGACATTGTAGGCCGAAGGGGTATCCACCACCAGAATTTTCAAAAGGCACGTTCTCATAGTAGCTCCGCTGCCCAATGTCAGACGGAGAGAGACCACACCCTAGGATGGACTATCTCGCATGCGAATCCATAAAGGGAGGTATTTACCATTTTCAGGGGGTATCCACTAGCTGCATTTGATCGTATACTTCTCCAAACAATATGTTTGCAGAACTTCCTGAATCTATGAAGATGCATCCTACTTCGTAATTGGCTAATAGCGGAATGATGAGAAGAGCACTGTTGTGGATGGTTTCAGGACCCAATCCTCCATGGCACCAATATCCCAGACTTCTTTTATGACCATGTTGTGATTTGTGTCTTTCTGGAATAATGGGAATCACCTTCTTGGGGCCCTCCTATGATCATCCAAATAACCCCCTTCTTGGGAGGATCGCTGGCTTCAGGCCTCCCTTCAAGGATGTTTTTGCGTTCTTCGTTGAGTGAGGGCTCTGGAGGGGAGGCCTTCATTACTTTCATCTATTTGATTCTTGTTTTCCATAGGTCCCATTCCCCAGGTCTTTTCTCAGTAGACGTACTCCAGCAGGTACCCCTTTTGGATGAACCTTTTTATTTCATTCTTTAAATTTCGATATTCTTCAATAGTATGGCCGTAATCATTGTGGAAATGGCAAAATTTGCCGGATTTAGGGCGCTGAGGTTGCTCCCTCCATGACTGGGGGCGGGTGAGTAGACCTTTTCCTTCGACCGTCATAAAGGCCTGGGTGATAGCACCGTGAGAGGGGTATAAACAGCTTGAATCCTGTGGAAGGTTGTTTTTTTGTCCCCGAACTCACTGCATTGTTTCTTAAATGGGGCTTCCTCCCTGGCTTCTTTCCTCTTTTCTCCCCGACTCTTCCTCTTAGCTGCCTAGGCGTCTTCCATGTTAATATATTTGGTCGCTCGAGCCAAGAGGGTGTCGAATTTTAAAATGAGGTTCTTGGCCAGGGATTTAAAGAAGTCCCCGTCAAAGAGACCCTGAGAGAAGGCACTGGCCTTCACTTCCTGCGTAGTGGAGGGTACCTCCAAGGCTGCAGTGTTGAATCTTTGCAGATACTCCCTCAAATTCTTGTTGTCCCTTTGTCGCATAGCGAAGAGGCTAAGCTCCATCTTCTATAGCTTTCGGCTGCTAGCAAACTGGTGTAAAAACAAGGATCTGAACTCCTGGAAGTTTCCTATTGCTCTAGAGGGTAGTTGGTTAAACCATTGTTGCGCAGCCCTATCGAAGTTAGTCATGAAGACTTGACACTTGATCCCATCCGTGTATCTTTGGAGCAAGGCTGCGTTCTCAAAATGTTCAAGGTGTTCTTGAGGGTCAGTCGACCCATCATACTCAGCAATGGCAGGGGTATGGCAATTGACCGGGAGCTCGTCCTCCATCACAATGTTTGTGAAGGGGAAGCCCTGCAATTCTTCTTTTAGAATTCCCGTTATCTGGTGTTGCACGTCTTGGAGGCCTTTTCGAAGATACTCCAAACGGGCCAGCCATTGTTGGGAGACCTCCGATGGATTTGCTAGAGGGAGCCCTTGTATCCTAATAGGGAGGACTCCTGTCATAGCAACGCCTTCTCCGGGGGAAGTTCTTTCCATTCCTTCTTGAAGAGTACTCGCTTCCAACATGGGGGCTGAACGAGCAGGGATTAACATCATCATCTGCTCTCGTACGACTGCTGCAACAACCTGTTGGATCGCGCCCAGCAAGGCTGGAGATATTTCGCCTGATGTGGTGTCAAAGGAGGTACTTCACCGCGGGAGATCAGCCAACGGCTCGCTCACTCTAGGAGACAGCAAAAGAGCCGAGAAATTTGTGGCGGACCCCCCTACTAGTGCTAGAAGGCCCCTGCAACAACCTACTGAGGCTGATTGTTACCGGGTACCTTCACAGTCTTCTGCTTGTTAGCGGGATTGTTGGGAGTCTCCATGGTATCTCATGCCTTTAACTCAAACTTTTCCATAGACGGCGCCAATTGATGCATGCAATTTTAGCACGGATCCAAAGCTCTTGGATCTTAATATCATATTTAGGCTAATTGAGTGAAAACTTTTAAGAAAGAGGACTTGCAAAACAAAGAATTAGCACTTCGATGCTTAAGTTTGTCACGAATTTAAAAAGAGATGAATATATAAATGAATTTTAACAAGAAATTATGATAGAATTAAGAATCTCGCAGGCAAGAGCACGAAAAAAGAATAATAAGAGAGCAACAAGAAGAGTTCCAAAATCTAGGGGGGTCCATCAGGGGGTACTTCCTGTATTTAGAGAAGAAGAGTCCTTCTCTAGCAAGAGTCCAAGGAGGTGTATCTGGTGAGGGGGATCCAAACCTCCAACGAAAAAGGAGGAATTTGGGGATAAGGTTCTTCCTTATCCATTTCTTTAGCAAAAAGTTCCAGGACGAAGGGGGATTCCCCTCCCAGTAGACTCCTATCAGGTGGGAAGTCCTTCAAGCTGCAGAGTCCCACTTCCTAGGGGTACCTTCCCCCCCTTTGCGTTGGCTTAGAGGACACCCGGATTGGGCTTCCTTCTTGGGCCAGATCCGACGAAGCACGCCCTTCCCTTGGCTGGACTTTAGTGTAAAAAGGGGGGGGGGTTTGGCTGGGGTGTAAAAAGGGGGGGGGGGCTGTTTTGGGCTGAGCCGGATGAGTCTCCCCTTTGGGCCGAACGGGAGTGTAGGAGGTTTTCTTTATTGGGCTAAGGGCAGGCTGCCTATCTCCTTGGTTGCTGGACCTTCATTTGGGCTCAACAATTCTTCTTGGATCGACTTCTTTTGGGCCATAATCATCAACATTATTGATAGGGATCTCAATGAAGTTTCGCCTATGGGGTCTCATGACAATAGCGAATTTTGCCTCTAGGGCAATGACGGGTTTTGCCTCCAGGATCCTCTTGAAACTTCAGGGATCTTTAAATCTAAATTTATTTTGTTTGTTAAGACTACGACAAGAAAACTAACTTCATTACTTAAAATTCGCATTACAATGTCTTAGGGGAAATCAAAAGGGGAGAAGGATATGTTGATATACTACTCGAGCTTTCTCCTATCCCCTTCTATATGTTCCACCCAAGAAGCAATGATAAATCTAATGCAAGAAGCCTCAATGGCTCTGATCCACAATGCATCCACACGAGCGACTGCACAAGCAATAGCTTAATTTGCAGCTCATTACCCCATGAATCTGCCCCCTTCTTCTCCTCCCTGAAGTCAAGAATTACCTTGGCTCCGAGGGAGGAGGAGTAAAGGCAGGAAGAGGCGAACAATAGAGTCACCCGACCTGAACTCGCTCAGACGCAAGAGCAAAACCCCCACCAATCACGACAACCCTCTGCATCCCTACCGTCTAGAGCAGTCGAGGATCCTTACATGTCCCTAGCTATAGCCCCTTCGAGACGTAGCCCTTTCACCTTGCAATCTTAGCTGAAGCGCTTCCAACAGGCGGTAAAGTATCGAAACAGAGGACCCACAAGAATACTTGGACAAATTTTGTGCTAAAATTGATTGGTACAACTTGAGCAATGCCGCCTACTGCAAGGTCATCCGCACTATACTCTCCAAGCGTGCTCTGGTGTGGTTCAACCAATTGCCTGCGGGAACTATCTCCAACCTTGAACAATTGACACAACATTTCATGCACCACTTCTCTATGAATAAGAAAGTCCCAGAAATGGCCGCATATTTGTTCACCATTTTCTAGAGAGAAAATAAGTCGTTAAGAGATTACCTTCAGGTTTGTGGAGGCAGTGCACGAGATGCCGCTTGTCAACCATGAGTTATTGACCAACATTATTCAACAAAGTTTGCTACCAGGAAGATTCAGAAAATATATAGCCGGAAAATCCCCTAGCTCTCTAGAAGATTTGCACATGTGATCATAGAAATATATTAGAATTGAGGAGTCCAATGTTTCGGACACTTCATGTTAAAAATTATGACTAGAAAGCCAATTAAATTGGCAGTTTTGGGAACCATTTAGCAATCTTTATGAATGTGATATTATCTTAATGAATATAGTAAGCATTCATCTATGGCACCATGTGTTTGTTGTGCTTACTATTTATGTTGAACGGTGCTTTAACGTCACAACAAATGCCCACAGACCAATTGAATAACCAATGTAGTTGGATTGTGCATTGGATGGCAGCTATAAAACCAACTTCTGAAGGTTGGTCTGAAACGTTCCAAGTCAAGGACCTCGAGACTGGGTATCGAGAGTCCTATAGAGACTTGCACTAAGTATTGCATTCATTTGATGAGTGTCGTGTTTAATCAGCGACAGACTTGGATTAGTTAACAAGGTTGTTAACTGATTGAACTGACTCGCGCGAGTCATCATATGAAAGTCTTGGAAGCTTGGTCGGTCTGACTTGAATTCCCGACTCTAATAGTACAAGATTAGTCCTTGGACTTGAGGATTGATGGCAGTCGCATGCATATGATGGCTATATCTTGGATCTGGCAAGAGATGACTTTGTCTTCGATGTGGTCATTATAAGCCTTTTTAAGTGTATTTGGATTATGTATTGAGTACGGTGGATTTTATGATAGAATCCGTCCCCTATCAGTATATGATGGATATATCTCTTATGCGCTCTGAGATGGTTTAGACTCTCTAAGTCTATGGCCACAGCGATTGGTCGAATAGGAAATGGTTTATTTTGTCAATCAATAGAGTAAACGCATCTCAAGTATTGAGCATAGTTGACTGGTCCAGGATGGGAACCGACGCCCAATTTCATACCCTAGACTAAGACCTGGGATGGTCGATAGAAGGACCGTATGGAACTCGCGAGCTTAAATGTTCATGCCAACATTCACCTAGTCACTAGTGCCATGGATGTTTGCTAGACGACCACCCATGGTGACGGATATTTCTGATTAATGGTTAATTAGAAATAATTAATTAAATTAGATTTAATTAATTATTTGTGTTGGACACAATGCTCAAATCTATTGGGGTGAACCTAAAGAGTAACACACAAATCACTATGGAATTGATGGAATTAATTTGAAATTAATTCGTGAAGAAATGAATTAATTTAATTGGATTAAATTAATTCAAGTTGAATATATAAATGATTGGATCATTTATTTAATAATCCATTTGATGGATGGCTCAAGAATTAATTAACTTTGGACTTAACACCTTTGAATCAATTTGATTAATTTATTAGGTTTGGCTTAGTTAATTAATTGGATCAATTAATTAGAGTTTAGGCTTAGATTTATTTAATTGGATTAAATAAATTTTTAGACTTAGTTGGGCTAAAATTAATTTAATTAATAATTATCTAATGGACTTTGGTTGGGCTAATTTTATTTGATTAAATCAAGTGTGGTCCATACTTGAAGTCCAAGTCCATTTGAGGGAGGTTGGAGCAAGTTAAGAAGGTGTTGAAACTACTCAACATGATAAAGATAATGGAGTGATTATTTAATCATAGTTGAAGGTTATCTGCATGTGTGTGTATAGGTTGTCTTGGAGGCAAACTTGGTAGTTATTGAATTTTGAATTCAATTGTATGTAATATACAAAACTACACACATATCATGTATGACCAGCACTTAAACCGCAAAAATGTTCTCTTTTTATTTCTACATTGAATTGAATTCAAGTTAGAACATAATACACTCTAAAAGCACTAAACAATATTGTTAGTTTGGAATTGTTTTTCTTCTTGTTCTTTCTTCTATCTAGCAATAGAAAAAGAACTATATCTATTCCTTAGTGTGGTTTGGACAAAGTAGAGGGGTTCTAATTTGGATCCTGAAGTGAACGGGAGAATGTAAAGGAACAACGCACGTTGCTACTCAACTGTAGAAACAAAAGGTAAAGTTTCATATTTTGTTTTTATATTTTTTTGTTTTATCCTCTAGCCACTTTTCTAGCATATTTATATGTTGATTATTATGGTTTTGACAAACACCGAACGCCTGAAAGTTTCAAAAGGGACACCCCTTGATTCGTTTTAAATAATTTTTTTTATGTCATGCTTCCGCTGCGTTCCCAGGCCATACCGATTCTTTCACTTCCCTTAGTATCAAAAGGAAGGACAGAGAGGTAAAGAAAGAGCCAAGGAAGGAAGAGCGCAAACACTTAGCTCCGATAGCTCTCACGCACTACACTCCTAAATGCTCTTAGGTGTGAAATATTAGTCGTGGTGGAACAACAAGGGCTGACCAATCAGTAGCCGAGAAAGATGAAAGATAATACCAAGAGGCTCAAATCAGACAAATATTGTCGTTTCTACCATGACATGGACATACAACCGATGTCATCACCTGAACAATGAGATAGAAAAGTTGATTCAACGTGGATACTTGAAAGAAAATATAAACCACATGTCGAGTGCACCAACTCCTCATCGTGACAATAATCTTCCCACAGACGGTACCAATGATATGGTTGTGATTTTGGGTTAAGGGATGGAAATGAAAATTTACCCTCAGCACAACTATCACCAGGTGAAACTAATCCTAGAGAGAGAATAGGTTATGTGCAGTCAAATCAATGAATAGTCACTTGGTGTAAAAAAATAATTTTGAGTATTTATAGTGGTGTTGGAAGTTATGTAGTATGGTAGGGTGTATGTATTTATTGTATGTATTGTACATGTAAAAATTACTTTTTGCCCTTTTAAATGTGTATTAATAACATATTCATCATGGTTCCATTGAGATGCTCTTTTTCGATATTATAAAAAAATTAATTGTTCTCAGCTTTATAAATTACTATAATTTAGAATTTATAGTGAATTAGTACTATCTGTCAAGGATAGATAAAATTGATGTGGAAATTTAAGTTTTGATCACGATTAATTAACATTTGGTATGATTTTTTCTATAGACAAAATATTAGGCGCAAATTTTAATGGTAAAAGCAATTTACCCCCTATGATATGTGAAATGAGCAAATACCTCCCTGTAAAAGAAAAATTTAGCAAATTACTCCCCCTATATCCAGTCTGACACAATATTAAAGCATCTAGCAATTCTGAAAAAGAAAATAATAATGGGATTCCTCCAACTTCAAGTTAAACTGAAGCTAATTGATTAGAGAAAAGGACCATTAATGACTTGTTAAAGAAGTATCACGACACTGACTGGGCAAGACATCCCAGTCAGCATCGAACAATGGCGTTGCTTGGCGCTCGATTTATGTTTCAAAAAATGAAGCAAACTACCCCCGGGGGTAATTTGCTTCATTTTTTAAAAATACAGGGGTAATTTGTTATCTTATTTTTTATAGAAATTTTTTGCTCATTTATCATATGATAGGGGGTAAATCGCATTTCCCCAGCAAATTTTAATTGCAGCAGATTTTTTAGTATGGTTTGCAGGCCAGAAATAACAGATAATGGCAATTGAGCACACATTGTTAATTAATATTTGCCATAACCTTTTACTTTTAATCACTGTAATTAACTGTAATGAAAAGTTATATTTCTTCTTATGTAGGTATATATATCATATTAAAATGTTGTTGTTATGGTTGATGGGGTATGTTTTTCTTTTCTTTTTGTTTTTTGGAGAGAGAATATTGGAAAGTATTATAACCAACTCAGCCAAAGGCTAACAAAGATTCATACAAAAGAAGCCTAGCCAACAAAAGAAGCCAAAGACAAACAGGGCATTCCTTACAAAGAAGGTTGAACCTAACTCATACCGGAAACAAGAGAAACCTGTGACTGAGCATCTGCCCCTACTCCTTTAAAGATGCACTTATTACAGTTAGACCAAAGGGACCAACATAAGGTAAGAAAAATGGCAAAGCCTAAATGTTATAGGCTCCTATGAACTCGGAGCATCCACTTCTCCACTCCAGGCCCGTGCGCATCACACAACCCTACGGAATATCGGATAAGGCCCACACTAACCGTGCAAATGTACAGTCAAACAGGATGTGTTCCATATCGTCTTCCTCTAAGCCGCAGACCGGGCACACCCCATCCACTTCCAATCGCTATCATCTAAGGTTACACTGCATTAGGAGGACCGAATGACAGCATTTCCACACGAAGAGAAGAACTTTAGGGGCCGCCTTCGTATGGCAGATGAAGCGCCAATCGTCCCGGTGGTGTGGTGAGTCTCCTAGCTCCAGCTAGGCATGGGTATACTTATCGGGTGAGAAGCTAGCTAGTAAGCACTTCGCAACTGTAAACCTCCCCTTCAGATCATAATGCCAAAGGAACCGATCAGCCACCCCTTCATGAATAGGCTTATGAAGGATCTACTCAACATCCAAAGGGTCGACTTCTGACTGAACTAGCTCTTCATTCGACCCTCCTTCGAGATCCAGTAGCACCTCCACTACTGCATCACCCTTGAGCTAGGGGGCGGCAACACTAACTAGAATGTTGTTGGTCACGGGATCTAAAGTGATGAATCTATTGAAACTGAGGACTCGTCCCCAGTCCTCCTACGAATTCCTACATCAAGCAGTGATTGACTACCAAGAGTGACCTCTACACATACGAGATATTACCGCGCCCCATTGCCTATACAAACGAGATCATTGCGAAGTATCGTGCCATGAGCAACCTGTGCACGAAGCTATTTGATGCTATCGTAATTCTCCATGCCTGTTTACACAAGAAGGCAACGTTGAATTCCTTAAGCCTTCGCATCCCTAACCCATCTTCTGTCTTACCTCAATAGACCTTAGACCATGCTAACCAGTGGATAGTCCTTCTGGCCTCTTGATTCAAGAAAAAAACCGCTAATATACGTTCCGCCTCTTTCAGGATTGTGTTAGGTAATTTGAAACAACCCACTGAATAAGTAGCAATGGCTTGGAGCACCGAATCATAACTGCACGTCCAGCCTGGGATAACTTTTTAACTGACCAACTCTGTATATTCCTCCATACTACAAACAACCCGAGATATTTGTCATGTTTGTCCATCAACAAAACTCCAAGGACCGCGGCCACCTCAACATTGACATGTTGAGGTGTGTTTCTGCTGAAGATGATTGTCGACTTACTCATGTTCATATGCCTCCTCGAGAATGCAAAAAATGTTGTTGATGCTAGTCCTGCTTCCGTCGCTGCTTGATAAAATATAAGTGTACCATCTACAAAGAGTAAGTGGGAAATGCGAGGTCCATCGCCGCAGGTGCCGACAGCCTTGATGTTCCAAACCTTCTCCTCCTGCTGGGATCAGGTTACAAAATACTTCTGCACACAACAAGAACAAATATGGAGAAAGGGGGTCTACTTGACGAAGCCCCCTTTCCGGCTTCACAGACCCAAAGACAACACCATTTAGTAAGAACGAGAATGATACGGAAGACACACAACAAATAATCAAATCCACAAATTTACCATTCAAACCAAGTTTTAGAAGCACTCTTTCAAGTAAAATTCCACTCAACTCTGTCATAAGCCTTACTGATATCAAGTTTGAGCGATATGTGACTACTGGATCCCCAGTATTTATGAGGTTGGATAATAATTAAGTTCATGAGCAATCAAACATTATCAGTGATTAGTCTACCAGGAACAAACGTTGATTGGAATTCTGAAATGATACTATCAAGGAAAGACTTCAGACGGTTAGCGATGGCTTTAAAAGTGATTTGTACACAACATTGCACAGGCTAATAGGTCTAAAGTTCAAGACCCTCTCCGGACTAGCACACTTAGGTAATAAGATAACATGAGTTTGATTGAAAGCAGGATAAAAAAGAACCCCTCAATAAGAAAACAAAGAACATAATTAGTAACATCATTAACAACAATATACCAATACTTTTGATAGAATAGAGGGGATATATCATCAAGACCAGGCGACTTTAGAGGACACATCTGATGGAGGGCTCACTCGACCTCATCCGAGGCTTAGACTGCCGTGGTGGAAGCTTAGTAAGGCATTCATCTATCACATGTGATCTAGGACCATAGGACCGAAACTAATTCGAGAAGTGGTTAACAATAAGAGCCTGGATCTCCATACCAGTCCCATAAACCTGGCCCTCCTCATCCTTAAGTGGTCGAACTAGCTTACGTCTGTACCGTTCAGTCGCCTGAGGATGAAAGAACGTTGTATTCCTATCCCCTTCACGCAGCCATAGAGCCTTGTCTCGTTGCTTCTTTAGAAACTCATCACGCTCTAACAACTCCTCTTGTTCCATCTTCCACTTATCCAAACATGCCTTCACCACCGTGGACAGTGTCCCCCCCTTTTACCTTGCTAATCTAGTCATTTAACAATTGAATCCGCTGAGTAACATTGCCAAAGGAAGATCAGTTTCATTGCTCCAAAGTAACTCCACACGCTTTGATTTTACCCCGCACCTCCATGTCCGCGCCCCCCTGCTGCGACCCGATCCATCCATGTTCTACTACCTCTGCACACTCTTCATCCCGCACCCACGCCGCCTCAAATCGGAATCTCGGCTTTGAACATGATACCCTATCAACTTTGTTGGCCTCAAGGTTAAGGAGGACAACTGCATTATTCGAACACGCCTGAGGAAAGTGAACACTGTGGTATTTGGAAAGCATTCTAGCTATGAGCGGTCACCACATGCCCGGTCCAGCCTCTCTCACACAGTCGTCAGATACTCCCTACTGTTACACCAAGTAAACATATTGCCTAAGCTGCCTAAGTCCTGCAAGTCGCAGTCCAATAAACATTGCTGGAATGCCTCCATCTTCCCTTGAGGTCTCTCATTACCCCCTCGTTTCTCATGCTAGAACAATATTTGATTGAAGTCTTCCATACATAACCACGATCTAATTGAATCCTTCTGGAGTCGTCTTAACAGATTGCACGAATCAAAGCTTCACGAAGCCCTGGGATGGCTATAGAAAACCGTGAAATGTCATCTATCAGCTGCCTTTACCGCCACTATAGCATCCATATGAATGGTCAAGAAAGATTAAACCCCATACCTCCACATCCTTCCACCATAATAAACATAACCCCCTACTCTTGCCCCGCGACTCCACTCCAATTCCAAAGTAATACAACTATTGTTTAAGTGTCTCCACTCTCCTTGACTTAGACTTAGTTCGGAGATAAAAACTAAGTTGGGTGATACTGTTTAACAAGCTTCGGATCATGTGAACTATCCACGAGGACATCAACCCCTAACAGTTCCAAGTTAAGATTTTCATAGCTGTTTGTAGGGCTGCATAGCAGCCTATGCAAAACTAACATTTGACACCTCATCCAATAATTGTAGCCGCCTCTTGCTCGCCCATGACCCCACCCTGTCAAGATCCAATAGTTATATGACATAAGGCCTCTTGCGGATCACTCCAGCTAGCCCACACGACCCTCTCGGCCGCTCCCTTCGGCCAAACCCCCTCCTAGCTAGTGGCTGGCTAGTTGTGAATTGCACCAGCACTAAACTAACCCCTCCTCCACACTTATCATCATTAATGCCTCCTCTTCCTGACCTCCCCAATGTGCCTACCGCATTAGGGAGGGTCGAAGGCACCTCCTCCACCTCCACCTTCAAGGAAAATATCAAACTGCTCTACACCTCCTTTTCAGCTCTCGACCCAGGTCCCTCTAAGGATGAACTATGATCCAAGTCATTATCCCATCTATTATTCTCATAGAGCCGGCCGACCATTGGGCGCCCCGGACTGCGGCTCTCTCCTGATATCGTGTAGTCCCCCCCTACAAACTCCCCTACCACCAGACCCATACCCTATACGCGATCCCGATCACCAAACACCCCCAAACTCCCCGAACACCGCAGTCCCACGTTTGAAATCGCGAGTCTTAGCCAGTCCCAATGAACTACTTGACCGACCCTCCACATTACTACCCTTCTTACGAGCTCAAGACTGGAGTGCCTCCCTCATCCATGGACCATATGGTAGAGCCTTCCCAAGATCAACAAATAGGAAAAATTTGAGCTCACAGTACTTATAGATGTGACCCAACCTTCCACACAAATAGGATAAATTTGGGAGTCGCTCGTAGGTGAAGTGCCCCACTAGCTCATCCCCCAAAGTAGACCACAGCGGAATGGCTCGAGTTAGTAGAGTGGTCACATCAAGGCCAATCCTGACACGCAATGAGGAACCGTACAAACATCCCTCAGCATACATATGACAAAACTTGCCCAAGCGACTATCAATCAGAGTAGCAACAACCAAGTTCATCATTTTCTGGGGCAAATTATGGACATCAACATAGAAGTCACAGTAATTTAAATCAACAGTCACCAGATTCTCCTTCTCCTGGATCTGTCTAAGGACTATTAAATTCTTCTCAAAACTCCATAGGCAACCCTCTAATGCCCTATCCTGTTCAAGAACATGATTGAACCTTAATAAAAAGTGATTGAAATCTAATTGTTTAATCACCATACCTTTAACAAGGTTGAGCATTCCTTGCAATGATGTGCTCAATGCTTCGAGTTTCAACACCCTAGTGTATGGTATGGACTAATCCCAATAGACAAAGCCTAGAATGTTCCGGCTCCGCGTGCCACAACCCACCATGGACAACCAATGTAGCCCCTTCCTCAATTAACTTCAAACCCTGTTCAGACGTAATATTTCCACCTCTATCCCAAAATTACACAAGATAAATGAAAGCCTCTCACAACACCTGCCAGCGTCACCTGATGAGAAAATCCAATTAGCCCCGCTTGCCCTTGAAAAGGGGGAATAGCCCTACTTCAGACGCACCCTAAACAGAAACGAAACAGTAAAATTATTGGAAATGAGTAGTTTTTATCATTTTGTACTCCCAAATCACCCTCCTAAATAGCCGATTTTTACTCCTAACTTTGATATCTGTTGATAAATGTGTGGCTGGTGTAGAGTCCCAGTTTTTCTAGCAACCAAGGTATGCTTCTATAAATAGGCTCAGCTCCATGCATTACACACACCAAAAAATTCGAGAGCCTCCCTTCTTTCTCTGTTTTCTCTTCTGAGTGTTGTTTAGTTCGTTGTTCCAAACTTTCTTCCACGAGTGCATGTGTAAGAGAGTTATAGTTGTGTTAATCTTGGGGAGCGATCGATTTATACTATCTGCACCACGGTAGTACCGAAATTTTGCTTTCAAGGCAGCGGTTTTTCACGGCACAATCTTTCATTTTCTAACAATTGAAAGTGAAATATTGCTATAATGGTTGTTCCAATTGCTAAAACACTGTCTGACCTCTCCAAGATGGAGTCACTTAATGGCACCAACTATATACGATGGTCACAAACGTTGCTCATATTTTTTGAACAATTGGACGTAGATTATGTGCTGTTCCAGAATCCACCGGAAAGTCCAGCAGAAATATCCTCTTGCCATTATTACAGCAGAGAATCCCCGCAGAAGGGACGACCACAAAATCTGAGGATGGGGCAAAACGGAAATACGACATAGACAATAAAACGGTGAGAGGTCACCTGCTTAATCATATGAATAATTCTCTGTTCGATTTATTTGTCAACTATATGAGTGACAAAGAAATCTGGACTACGGCAAGATACAAAGGTGATGACGTTGAAAGGAAAAAGTACGTCATCGGTAAATGGCTTCAATTTCAAATGGTTGATGAAAAGCCTATAATGGAACAAATCCATGAGTACAAAAACCTAGTGACTGAAGTGCTGAGTGAGGGCATGAGAATGTGTCATATTTTATAAGCCAATGTAGTACTGGAAAAATTCCCTCCTACTTGGAATGAATATCGAAACCACTTGAAGCACAAGAAAAGGGATCTAATCCTCCAAGAATTAATCAACCATATGAGAACGGAAGAAGCAAATTGCCTAAAAGATAAGGAAACTTCTCTCTTCTCTTTCAGTTAAAGCTAACCTTGTTGAGTCTGCTGGATCTAAAAACAGGTTTCACCAAAATAAAAGGAACGTTTTTCAAAAGAACAATCAACACAAGACATTCAAAAGACCTGACGGCAAGATCCAAAAGAACAAAATATCGTGCTACAATTATGTGAAACTAGGACACAAAGCGTACCAGTGCTACCAAAGAAAGGATCAACAGAAAGCAAGCCAAAACCAACCATTAAATCTCTACTCCATAAGTCAAACTAGTTGAAAATGACGAGATCATCGCTGCGGTAGTTGTAGAAGCTAACCTGGTAGATAACAAAGAAAACTAGATACTAGACACTGGCGCATCCAAGCATTTCTACTCCAACAAAGCCCTATTCATGAACTTAGTGATGCAACAGCGACGAGTGTGTCTTCATGGGGAACTCTACAACCACCGGAGTCTTTGGTCAAGAAGCAGAGTGGCTGAGAAACTTATTGGGAGATGTACCCTTGTGGGGGTCAACTGTGCTAGTGTCTTTACTCTGTGACTCCCAAGCTGCTATTGGAATTGCCAAGAACTATGCTTACAATGGCAAAAGGATACATATTCGTATCAGACATGAAGCAGTAAAAGAATTTCTGAAGAATGGGATAATCACCTTGGATTATGTGAAGTCTGAGAGGAACTTGGCAGTTCCTCTCACGAAAGGACTTACCAGGAGAATTATTTTTGAGTTTTCGAGAGCAATGGGGCTAAAACACCTTAACTGATGGAATATGGTAATAACCATATAAATCCATAGCCCTGTGTTTGGGTGATCCTAATAAGGACTTGATGGATAGCCCTAACTTTGTTCAGGAAGATAGCCTCATAGCTCAGTTGTTGAGTGGTCTATAAGACTTGCTGAAACTATCTGGATGAGTGTGGAGGTGGGCTGCCTTTTATGAAAGGAAAATAAAAGTTCTTTCTAAAGCACTCATTAGAACCCAAGGTATAAGCGCATGGTCATTAGTAGCACTTGGAACTTTATCGCGGAACAAAACGAACACTAAAGAATTCATACGTGATTGTGGGGATCTCAATTTGAGCTATCAGAAGTTCAATAGTCATATCACTCTCGTTAGCCAATTTGATTGCGTCACTTCACTATACATTAATTCAATCGAAAGATATTAATGGTTAAGTATATTTCTTCCTTCACTCAGAAATCATATTCTTCATCTACATTAGTCATTTGTGGGGGATTATTGGGAATGAGTAATTTATATAATTTTGGACTCCTAAATCACCCTCCTAAATAGCCGATTTTTGCTCCTAATTTTGATATATCCGTTGATAAATATGTGGCTGGTGTAGAGTCCCAGTTTTTCCAGCAACCAATGTATGCTTCTATAAATAAGCTGAGCTCCATGCATTATACACACCAACAAATTCGAGAGCCTCTTTTCTCCTTCTTTCTCTGCTTTCTCTTCTTTTCTTTCGAGTGTTGTTTAGTTCGTTGTTCCAAATTTTCTTCTACGAGTACACGTGTAAGAGAGTTATAGCTGTGTTAACCTTGGGGTGCGATCAGTTTATACTATCTGCACCATGGTAGTATAAAAATTTCATTTTCAAGGCAATGGTTTTCTACGATACAGTCTTTCATTTTCTAACAAAAACATCATGACAACCTAACACAAGATCAGCACCGCCTCCCTCGAACAAAACGATCCAATCCCAATTAGACAGTACTAGGAACGCAAGAAAAAGAAATGAAACAGCAGCAGGAAGAACAGAAAGCAGAGCAACCGAAACGATCAGATGGAAAAACACAGTGCACGGGAAATATAAAACACGCAGCAACAAGAAATGAAAAACTAGACAACAACTGGATATCCCCTCCACTTCATGCTCAAATCCAGCATCAGAGAAACGACCACATCGAAGAGGGGCTCAAAGCTTGCCAGGTGGGGAGCCGTCGCACGGGAACGCCGGCGCAAGAAGAAACAGTGTGGGAATTTTAAGGAGGAAGGACTCTCATGGGAGAGAACTAAAACCCTCATGCGAAGGAACATAGTCTCCGTAATAGTTATATTTTTCTTGAAAGTGGTAAAATTGAATTTGAAATATTTTTTGTTAAAATGAGAATTATTTTCTCAGAGAAGAACAGATCGTTGGGCTACTCAGATGAGATGAGATGAGATGAGATGAGGTCAGATGAGAAATATTTACTCTATTTGATCTGATTAAACAAAAGAGAAAATAAAAAGTGAAAGGCAATGAAACTTATTCTATATACGACAGGTGTAATATTCTTTCTCTAAATTAAATTAGTCAAAACTCAAAAGGAATCAAATCATCTCCTTATTTGGTACAATAAAAATGGAAATTAATCTGTACTGGAATATATTAAAATTTGAATATATTTTTCTACAATCATTCACCAATATCATAGATTTATTAATTCTCTACAATCATTCTTTTTCTCAATCTGCAATGACACTCAATAAGTCGGAAAAAAAAAATGACATGCAATAAGTCAGTAATAAATCAATCGAGGATAAATATCAATTTTTATTCAATATTTTTGTTAATAACAGTAAATTTGATGAATTTCGACTAATGAATGAATTTATTTGCTAGATAGAAGAAAAATCAAAAATACTATATGTAATTTTTCAAATTAAAAAAAAAATTATGTATAATTATACCAAACGTCATGTAATTATCCCCATAAATAATGCATCATATGTGGTGTTGTAAATGCCATTGAAAATTGATGAGACGTGTGCATGTGATTAGTGACGCATTATTCTAACATGAATCAAAATGGCAAATTTACAATACCGTTCAGTATATAACACATGCTTTGTCCTAAATATCATTAAAAATTAATTAAACTAGTGCATTTTCTTGATTACAATTTATGTGGATTTTAACTGAGATGATCATCCCCTGAATGATTAAGTGGCCCAATTGTGCTACCTTATTACAATATTACTGTTAAAAACAAACTATAATGTAGTACGTGTCGTATTGATTTGTAATAAATACTACTAACCATGTAATGTGACTATTGTTATTCACATATTTGGAGTCGATAACAGGTACAGAATAGTATATATGCAAATCTCGACGATGAGCCTTTTAGAGCTCCTAAAATTCACTGTAGTCCTACCCCTCATGATATTTTATGTATCATGAGTCACAATTGACCACTGAATGATCCACTGTTACTTACTAGATTTGGACCAAAACAGCATACGTATTTAACGTCATTAGAAGAAGAATGAAAATTCCACAAAATTAAGGACTTATTAGACGATAATGCTATGATAGAAGGAATACTTACTAATAATGAAAATATAAATTTGAATATAAACTCAAAATCTCAAATAGTGACGTATATTTCCGTACACACCTATAGTGTGTGTATACACTGAAATGCATTTATACTTCTATTGAAAAGTCTGAATTTCTTAAAGCATTAAGGTAAACTACATTAACACCCCTTAAAATTAAATCAAATTACATTAACACCGTTTACCTCTTGCAAAACCACAGTTACACAGCTTGAAGTGATGGGTATAATTATAGCTACTCCCCATAGGCAAAATACAAATCTTCATGGAAAATACATTAACACCCATTAGGAAGCGTGCATATAATTTTACCAAAAGTAAAAAATGTCTGTATAATTAAACCTAACATTAGGGAGTATCAATGTAATTAACCCTAAATATTTTCAAGTTTGATATCTCAAATTACTGGCTAAAAATATACACTAAGAAAATAAGAAAAATAAATGATCGAAATATCAAACTAAGAGTAAAGGTTGTAAAAATTTCACTACCTAAAATGAGTGATCAATACGGGAATATATAATAGATTATCTACAACTAAAATTCCACTCATAAGCATTGGCTATTTTTTTTTTAAAGAAATGTATTCTCCTTTAATTCAACATTGTGTTTCTAAGGATTTGTTTTGCAATCTGTACTGATGACATGTTGACCCACAAATCCCAGATCCAGTTGGTAGTAAGGAACAAACATACACATCAATTGAAACACACACCAAATGTGCAAAGGGACAAGGCAAGAATACCAAAATCAAAGAGGCTGATAATTTAACACAATTCACAACATTGAAACAAAATCCTTTGTCAGCAGTTTTAATAGCACTTTTAATAAGACAAAACATGATCGGAAATCGTAAAAGAGAATCCAAAAAACCAATGAACCAGACAACTCCAAAGCTCTGTCAAGTTGGGCGCTTAATCTAGACCCACCATAGAAATCCTAGGCAGTTGGACCCTCAGATAAGAATGCCCTTCCTGGTTGACGATTCGCCAATGGCCCATGACATCCCAGAAGCTGCAAAAGAGAAGTTTTGAGTACCTGGTGTCTGAGTGCAGGCTATCAACCAGCACAACAGAAGTTGCTATAGAAAATGAAATTGTGACAAAAAGGAAGTTAATTATAAAATTCCATCGCCTCATTTTTAAGGTAACAAACCTTGGCATTGACACCATCAGGGAGAATCTTGTTTTCTGATTTCCACTTCACGTAATCACTGCGGCTGAATTTTGTGAAACCCCTGAAATTAATACCGGAGCAACAAGTTACAAGTCAGGAGTGATGTCTTCAGTAAGAATCACATTTAATTGACCAAATATTACAAGTTGCCAAAAACTAGTCATTTGGAAGGAAGTATTAGGAGATTAAGTAAAATATTTGGGGTGAGGTCTTCAGTATAAATTACATGATATGAGTCATCAAAAAGACCAAAATGAAAAGAGGTGTTAAGAAGCTAACACACCATTTTCTGCTAACAATTATCCTTTGACGACCAGGGAACTTGAACTTTGCACGGCGCAATGCCTCCTGAGCATGCTGACTGTTTCCATCTTTGCAACGAACAGAAAGAAGGACCTGGCCAATAGCCACACGAGCACAAGTACCCTGAGGCTTGCCAAAAGCACCCCTCATGCCAGTTTGGAGCCTATCAGCTCCAGCACATGACAACATCTTGTTGATACGCAGCACATGGAAGGGATGGACTCTGACCCTCAAATGGAAAGCATCTTTTCCAGCAAACTTGGTCATGTACTTGTTGCACGCAATACGAGCAGCTTCAAGTGCCTCACTGGAGACATTCTCCTTCTCCCAACTGACCAAGTGCACACAGAAAGGGAATTCATCCACACCCTTCTTTTTCATTCCCACATCATAGATTCTAATCTTGGGATCTGGAACACCACGACAATACCGTGATTTTGGGTATGGCTTATTCTTGATTTGACGATAACACCTTGCAGGTCCTACAAACAAGATATACATCAGGGTCACCACTGGTACATTTTACATAAACTTCCTCAAACAAACGTGCAGTTACTAATACACCCCTCTAACTTATCTTGTTTTACATCTCTGTTAACACACTATACATGAAATTGAAGAGTACACCCACAAGTAGATAAAGTTAGTACATGTTCCTTCATTGCCAAATCCAATTACATTGACAAGCACTTAAACAGATGCCCATATTTACCAACATAAAATAAACAAACTCAAAACAATTGACAGAAAAATCTCTGTGCAACTGTACCATGTCCCTGAAGTAATCATCAAAACTAGAGTCCCATGTAAGCATAACTAAACAACTTGACACATACACAAGCTTAGCTGGTAATTCGATTTCACTCATCTGGATAAACAGCATATTACTTTCGTAACGCTCATCTGGATACAACTTAATAATAAAAATTTTATTTTATTTTCTACCTTACAGACCCATTTCTTCCCCCCACCAGTGCCCTCCACCTTCTCCCCGACCAGCGGCGGCAGAGGTGCGGACCTTGCCCCTGCCATCGCCCCCGTCCCCTTGCCCACCCCTGCTCGGGCCATCCCACCGCCGACTCAACACTTGCTCTCCATTTCTCCCCCAGCAACTTCAAATAAGGAAATTTGGTTCGACCCAACTTCTGGGGGGCACCGAAAAGGAGAAACAGTGCGGATCCAACAGAGCATACAGACAAACACATACGCGCGTATACGAAAAGAAAATCCAAATCAAAGTAAGTTGTGGTCGGAAGAAACTTACTTCTTCCCATGGCGAAGTCTCTGTCTCGGTCGTCGTCGCTGATCCAGGCTTGAAGAACGAGAGAAACAGAGCTCTAGGGTTTTGGGGGACGAAATAGCATTTATAGGAAATGTAGGGTGTGGCCTTACTTATGGGCTTGCGCCTTTTCCTGAAAACTAGCCCACTACAAATATATTGGGCTGAGTTGTGGTTTGGGTTGGGATTTTTTAACTCATTGCTTATAATTAAAGGGAAAATATTCCTTTTTTTAATAAAACAATAATTACATTATATAAAAACATCATCAATACATTAATGTAAATTTACATGCTCTATTATTGTAAATAAGTAAACTATTTTTTATAAAAAAATAATAACAATTTATCCTCTTGTATTCTTTAAAATGAAGCAATTTACTTCCTTATCTTAGAAGATAAATTAATTCCTTTTGAACGATACAAAGGAATAAATTGCTACATTTTTAAAAATATAGAGGTAAATTGCTAAAATTTTTTTATAAGAAGGTAATTTGCTCATTTATAATATTACAAAAACATTGCTTGCATTTTTTCCATTTGTGATTCTGAGATTGCAATTATCATTTTATCTCGTCTAAATGAGAAAAAAATGATATAAATTCTTCATTCAATGTGTGATTGATTGTAAGATAAAAATATAATTATGATAATTGATGTGATGCATATAATATTCAATAAAAAAACATAAGAATCATTATTGATGTGATGTATTTTTCTTCAAACTAGTAAAATTATATTTGAGATATATTTTCTTGAAATTGGAAATATTTTTCAACAAACAAACAAAACTCATTCTACTCCAATGGGATGACAAAATTCTACAGTTCTATTCTACAGAAAAAAAAATTCTCTTCAGAGATGATAGTATGGAGACGGGGTTATGGAAGGCAATGAAAAACACATTACTTACGATTAATATTGAGAAGAGTAAAAAATTTATTAAAAGGTGAAAAATAATTGAACTATCAAGGAGATTTCATTCATTCAAAACGACAATACAATATATTAAGAAAAAGTAAGTAATACGAAGAAGAAGATATGTTCATCAAATTTATCATTCAATCACATTTTACAAACAAAATTATTAACTTTTCTGTTGGTCCAGTTCAAGGTAAAAATGAAAAGTTAGAATGTTTTCAAGGTTTGGAACAATCTAGGATGTTCTAACCATCACTTGTACTGAAAAAGATTAGATATTGCCCATAAAAATATGTCCAGTAAGGATTATAATAGACAGAGGAACTCAAATATAAGAGAACTACAGTAGTTGTACAGCCAACAATTGATCTAAGTTGTCCCTGCCGCTAGGAGAATGTGAAGGTTCAGTGTCTAAGCAACTTAATGATAATCATACCGATCAAGATAGGTGTTACTCCCTCATTTCCACTTATGTTTCCTCGGATTCGTACTTACAATGGCGTTCTATGTCGCAATGCAGTATGGTTACATTTTAAGTCTGAATTTGAGCAAGACCGCAGGGATGCTGTTCCTTCCTCCATCTCAATGCCTACCTCCATCAGTTAAGCTTATGGCCTCGTTAAGATGGCAATTGATTCCCACTCCAAACTGCAGATCACGTCCTGCAAGGTGTAGAACGAAGGAAAAGGAAGAATAAACTGAAATTGGAGTAAAAGATCGAGCACGTGGTAACTGGTAAGAGAATGAGTCCTCAGGTTTGTGAGATGGTAAGATTTTTACGTACCGATGGGTTTTGTCTGTCGATGTCGAAGCTATTTATTGCACAAGGTTCAGCCAAAAGCTCTATTGGTTCTTCACCTAATTGAGTTGAAACAGATCAGTCTTCAACCATCAAGGACATATTTTCACATGCAGTCTCTTCAGACTAACAAGCAGGTTCAAAATAAAAGTTCTTAATCATGGGGTGATAAGGATGTGAAAGTACCTTGCTCAATCACACCAAGTATTCCATCCTCTGAACAAATCATAGCAGGTAGAATCCTAGATGATGACGAGTTAATGATCTTGGAAGAATGTGTATAGTTGTCGTACTGGACCTCCCATATGTCACTTTCTACGAGTGAATTTGCAGGTGCATCACCAACACCAACCCCAGACAGTATAATAGGTTGTTTTGGCAAACGAATATCCCATGCAAACAGTGTACCAGAAGAGCCTCCTGCCTTCAAACACAATAATAGAAGCAAAACTAAAGGCCAGAACTTGAGAACCGAAGCATGAAAGACTTGAAAATCTCTATATATTGTGTTTCCAGGACTTTTAGGCAATTTCTTTTCCCCTGCAGTATATAGGACCACATCACATCGGCGACATCCTAAAGGCTGAACTCATTCAGCCACATTATGTCACCAACCACCTTTAAGGCAGAATGTGGAACTCGGGAATAAGGGAAGAACCCAATATGAAAACAGGCAAGATGACAACAATAACCTTCCACATTAAATATTACCACTGTCTCGTAAGGAAGTCTTATTTTCAACAAAAACAAACTAACAAGATACACTAACATCTTACAAGGCAAGTGTGTTTTCGTGATGGATGTATATCAATGGCATGAACAATACCAGAAGCAGTTCCTCCTGTCCTGTTAATATCATCATGGAAAACATATGTCAGCAAAATAACAGTACATTAATCCTTGGAAGGAAGTCTAACCAAACACAAGAACCTCCAATCGTAGGAATTTCAGTAGGGTCTTTCCTATTCCTTCTACAGGATCATGCAGCAATGTATATATTACTTGTTTCTGTATCTTTCTTAAGAGATAAAGGAGTCATAACTTTAGTTCAAGATAAGAATAAAGCAAGACAAGTTAAATAATAATGGTTCGTCAATTAATTACACAGTTGAGAGAATTCTTTGCATCCAGAATGCCTATAGATGCTGACAATTCATTCATACTCGAGATTAGAGACAACATGACTCCTAATAAGATTAGGTCGAGACTCGAGTGACCTTGCTCATCACATGCTCTTTTCAAGCAATGTTTCTTGTCACTACCGTATCGTTTAACTTTTTCACATTCGTTTAAATTTAAAATTGTAGAAAATTCAGTAAAATGGTTGATATAAACTATTTGCTTACAACACATTATGCAGCTCCACATGGTTAAATCACTCTACACCATAATATACTTACGACCCATTACCCATTATACAGTCCCCTCTACTAAAGGCACGAGCTGCAGTTACTGAAAATCCCTACTCATTTCACATTTTCACTAATGAGAGAGCACTGCCAGCGGTACAATCTTATCCTGCTGCCTTATACAACTGATTTAGAATTATTCTTTTTTTCCTTTTACTGTTCAAACCTCGGACTATTCAGAATGAATTCCTTCTAAGAAACTCTGCGATCATTCATTAAATATGATATATCCTGAAGCCCGACATGATATGAAAAATACTTGTAAAGCCACATCTGGGAAAAGGTTTTCTGATATTTATCACTATCCTCTGAAGAAACATACTGTATAAACGCAATTCTTTTTTATTTAATTACTCGGGGTGGGGTGGGCTAAGACAACTTAAATTCATGAGTGACAGTCAAATTTCAAAGTGCAACTAACAAGATCAATGATCTACAAGAAACAATGTAATTAAGCAAGCAAATTTTACTAAGAAAGCACAAGTATTTTTTTTTCAAAAATAATTTTTACCAATGCATTACCAATTGTCCTTAAACAAAGCCACCGGTCCGCCGGCCTTCCGCTGATCCCACCAATGAAGTCCAAACCCGAATGCACCGGTCACAAACTCCACAGGCGAAGCCCACCTAACAGAACTATACGAAACCAATCCATTACTATCAAAAACCCTCCTAAAACCCGTCTTGGCCGAAATACTGACCAAGTTGACCCTCCCATCCTCCCCAACACTCACACACTCCGATCCATTCTCATTCAAATCAATCCCCGAAACGGGGCCCAAATGAAACCCCTTTTCAGGCACCGAGAACTCGAGATTCAAAGTCCCATTCACCAAATCAGCTGAATAGAAGAGAAGTGAACCGGAAAAGGCAGAAGCGGCAGCGATGGGCTTGGAGGGAGTTAACGGCGAGGGGGAGATTTTCAAAGAGGTGATTCTTGAAGGAGCGGTGACAGAAGCTTGTGGGGTGAGAGAAGGAGCAGCTCGGGAAGGGCAGAAAGTGAGGGTTTGGAGGGAAGGGGTGGAGCTATCGGAGTCGTAGGTGGCGAGAAGAATGTGGCGGGTGAAGGTGGATAAATGGGGCATCCAGCGGAGGGCGTCGATGTATGCGAATTGGGGGAGTTTATGGATTTGTACGGGGTGGGTTGAGGGGGAGAGCGCCATTGATGGGAGTCGTAGTTTTGGCCTTTAGGGGTGGGGTTTTGAAGCGAGTGAGTGAAATTGTTTGCGAAGTGGAAAGTGATGCTGCCATGGGAGGGAATAAGAATTAAAATTGAAGGAGAATACGACCGTTTTGGTTTCATTTTTAACTTATTTTGATGTGTTTTGTGGAGATACAGAGAGAAAAATAAAGATAAATGAATATGTGTTAGAGATAGTATGTATGTTTGGATTTGTTTTTGGAAATAATATAAAATAAGTATGGTATGTTTTATGTTGTTTAGTATGAGACAAAAACTACTGTTCATTGTCAAATCATATCTCTTATATATATATATTAGTAGGGCCTATAATTAGTGTAAACTTATTTTGACAAAAAACAAATGAAGTATTGTTGCAAAACATTTCAAAACACCACCAAAATTTTCAAGACAAATCAAGACAAACATTGTCCATGTTTTAGTCCATCTCAAAAATAAAGTAAAATTGAAACCAAACATTATGGACGGGTTTTATGAGGTCAATTAAGATGTTTTTTTTTTAATAAAAAAAATACTAGCAATTGCAGTACGACGTCGTTCTATATATATATAAATAATTATTTATATTTTAATTTATGTTATAATTTAAAAATGTTATTGCTATAAAAAAAATTAATGTGGCTTAAATTTTCATATTAATGTAGATAGATGATTATGGTCATGTACGTGAAAGAAAGAATTTAAGTAGGATTGGATGAAAATAAATAAGAATATTTTTTACAATTTTAAAAAATTAATATCATGGCGTAAGTAACTATTTTGTGACTGAAAATGAGCTTTTTTTTTATATAGTATTGATTATAATTGTAAATATTTATTTTTAAATTAACGATCATCTAATATATCTTTTACAATAGATTGTCACAATTATATATATTTTAAATGATCGTTAATTTTAAAGGTGTATTTATAATTTTTCAAATAACAAGAAAATATTTATAATTATGAAAAATAAAAAGAGTTCATTATAATTTGTCATAAAATTAAAATACTTACATGGATCAATTAATTTTTTTATTTATTTCTTGAATGAAAAGAACTGATTTGTATTAGTTCACTTATAATAATTAGTATACTCAAATTAAAATTTTAAATAAACAAAATTCAAGAATTCACACATGATAAAATTTATCCAACAAAATAATGTATGTTATAATTGTTTTTTATCGAATATATTTAGAAAGTAATGATACTTTTTTTAATATAATCCATCAGTAATAATATACAACTCATTAATATATCAAATGCTCATCAAATATATTAATAATTCCATATTAAATATCCATTAAAAAATAACAAAAAAATATTTTAAAAATGTGAAATCCACTCTCGTCACCTCAAAAATTATCAAGGTTGTAATAGGTCGATCCGACTTGATGACATCATCCTAGATCTCAACCTTTTGATGCATTTCGAATATGTAATTTTTAAATATTAACCTTATTTTAATGTAATTGATTTAAGTGGACCAAATTTATAAATATACTACATAACCTCGAGATGCTAAGTAAGTTATATTGTTGTTGCATTGAATGTGATAAGTATATATTTGGATTGAACTTGACTGACTTGCGCATGAAAGAGCTGTAATTGAGGGCTACCTGATCTATTTTCTAATTAAAAAATCAAAGTATGAGATATGAAGAAGATGATGACTAGAAAAGCTCTATTCCGAACTCAAATTGTATATCAAATCAAAATATTAAGGGATAATTACGCTGTCCTACTCTAATATTTAGTATATTTTTGTAATTTGAAAAATTACATCTGATATTTCTGACATTTATTTTCGTCTAACAAATAGATTTATTCATCAGTTAAAATTCACCAAATTTGTTGATATCAGCAAAAAAAATTAATAAAAATCCATATTTACCTCCTCACACTCACTAGCACGTAGAGATGTATAAGGATAGCTTGGTTCGAAAAAGATTTATTTGACGCGCAATAATCAGTAATAAGTCAATCGTAGAAAAATAAGAATTTTCATTATTTTTTTGCTAAAATAAAAAAAATTGATAAATTTTAACTAACGACATGATCTATTTGTTAAACGGAATCAAACATCAGGGACACTAAATGTAATTTTTGAAACTACAAAAATTTACGTACAATTAGTCCAAATATTAGGGAAAAGCAGTGTAATTATCCCAAATTGCAATTATAATTACACATTCACACATATCATTCCTGCAAAATGACTATATAGTTGCCTCTCTTATCCTGTTTTTGCTGCAAACATATGACAGCCACACATGAACATAGACAAGAAGACTCCACATACTCAGTCTCAGACCAGAAAAATGTTCATCACAGACATCAGATTCCTCTCCTCCAACACACTCTCTTGTCTAAATTCCAACACTAAACCAAATGCGATCCCTCCTACAATATTTGCCAAGAAAAAGGATTCCTACGAAACTCCAAAGAAAGAAAACAAAACCCTTTTTCCATTGAGATTTTTTCCCAGCACTAAACTTCTGATTCAGTCTGCTACTGGAGTGTTTGCTCTAGGTTTCGTCGACGCAGGGTAAACTATTTACACATCTTTTCTCTTTTTGTCCTTTGCGGGTTCATGTAATATTCGGACATGAATGTTTGAACATCAGGTACAGTGGAGATTGGTCAAGAATTGGTGTGATTTCAAGAGGGGCAGAGGATTTGATCAAAGCTGCAGCTTTTGTAGTAGTCCCTTTGTGCCTGTTCCTCATATTTTCCTTGTCTAAGGAAGATGAGTATTGAGATTATTACATATGTGCAGATTCAATTAGTTTCCTACAAAGATTCAGTTCAAGAACTTCTTCTCGTATTCCTTTTCTTTAGGGTTTTCTGCCAATTCTTTTTTTTTTTTTTTTATCATACTTCAGCTAAATAAAGGACTAAAATCTGAGGAAGTGGAGATGATTATGCATGCAAAAGTGTGAAAATAGGTTGGGAGATTAAATGATAGTTTAAAGTTATTGATGAAAAAATATATTAAGTCATATAGTTTTGGTTTTGTCATAATATAATTTACGGAACATAGATCTCGTAAAAAATGTTGTCATTAGCAAAAACATTACATAAAATTTTAATTTTACCCATTATTTAATATTCTCATGTAATAATTCTTTATTTATAAGGAGAAAAATATAATAATATTAATATCACTCCATATATATATATTAAACTATCCCCTTAAAATAGAAAAATATACATAAAAATATTAAATAAGGATTAAAATTAAAGTTTTATGTATTTTTTTCTAATATCAATATTTTCTATTCATACTCTAATAGAAGGGGACCAGAATAATAATTTTTAAAGAGGAAATAAGTGTAATTTTAATTTTAAAAAAATATAATTTTATATTTTCAAACGAGTTTAATTTCAGTTAACATAAAGAATAAAAAAAAATAGTATATAACAAAATAAAAGTTGTTTTGGATTCCCTCTCCCTCAACTTTTCTCTGTTGGGCTCTGGCCACGGCTTCCGTGCATAGCTGCCAACTTTTTATTTGACTTCCTTTGATGAACTCCAACCTTTTTTCTTATATATGTCAATATATTCAATCATGTGTAGAAAATGAAAATAAAGGGCAAAAGACAATTTTCGTCCCACAGCTATAGGCCATTTTCGTTTTAGTCCCGTAAAACTAAAAAATTCGCAATTTCAGTCCAAATTTGGCCGGAAAAATTTGTGGGTCGCCGGAAAAAGTCACATGCGATGCATGTGACTTTTAAAATTGGGGGCTCGATTCTGATTGGCTGGAGAAGCTGATGTGGCGCATATGTGGCGCATACGTGGAAATTAAAAAAAAAAACTGATGGGAAATCAAAGTTGTGAAATCCCCGCCATTCGCCGTCACCTTCTCTCTTCAATTCCGCCGCGTTACTTGGAATTTCTAGCCACCACATATACCATTCAATTACCCATAGTAAGGAGAACAAAACCCCTCAACCAATTTTGCGATCCGACCACGACAGCGACTGGGCTTTGAAATTGACCGCCGCGGATTATTCTCGTCGATTCGCCGGCGACAGGACGACCCACGATTGCAGATTGGTACCATTGGATTCGTCTCCTCACTGCGGTTCTAATGGGACCAGTCTCATCCATTTTCATCAACTAGGTGCAAAGATCCATC
>NC_026146.1:5642039-5671585 GCF_000512975.1 Sesamum indicum | reverse complement strand
CCTTCCGCCGGCGGTTTCTCCTTCGTCTGAACGAACCACCGGCTTGAAAGACCATCGTTGAACGCCTCTCGTTCTGGCGAATCTTTTGAGACCAGTCCCATCAATTTTGATCACCTCTGTGCAAAGATCCGACAAAAGTCGTCTTCCGCCTTTGCCATTCTTTTGAGATGAGTCAATTTTTTTTTTTAATTTCCACGTATGCGCCACATATGTGCCACATCAACTTCTCCAGCCAATCAGGATCGAATCCCCAATTTTAAAAGTCACATGCATCGCATGTGACTTTTTCCGGCGACCCACAAATTTTTCCGGCCAAATTTGGACTGAAATTGCGAATTTTTCAGTTTTACGGGACCATATTGAAACCCTAGAAACTTACGGGACTAAAACGAAAATGACCTATAGTTGTGGGACGAAAATTGCCTTTTGCCCGAAAATAAAATATGTTTAAGTAATCATGATACTCAAGTTAAATTTTGTATTTCATTCAATTAACATTTTATCCAATTCGATTGTGTATATTGAACATGTTTTTTGAATTTTAATAAAATTTTAAAAAATTTGAATATTCACATGTTTGACTCAATATTGCATCATCTAAAACTTTATAGATAAAAAAATATCTTAGAAAAGTGAATAAAATTGTTTTTTTCTTAAAAGCAAAACAACCAAAGGTGTGGGAAGCTTTTAGGGGTCCCCACCCCTTTTATATTAATTCACAAAAAGGCTAAAGGCCAAATATACAGCGGGAAGTGCTAACTCCCTAATGTCATCTATAAAGCAATAAATAAGGAGTATTATACTCCCTTACAAGTGTAAGTCAGAGCCTAAATAAGGAGTATTACTTCCTTACAATAATAGACATGAAAAGCGTAAACAAGAAGTGTTACTCCCTTACATTGAATAAGACAAATTGAAAAATGTCATGAGTTGGAATGACAATTATGGCATGTCAAAAAGGTTATGTCAATTTGGCAAATGGACAGTAGGAATGTCCAACTGGTAACCTGTGAAATAATGCCAAAAGAATGCTCCAAGCAAAAAACAGATAATCATTCCCTTAACATGGTTTTTATATTGTAAATGAGAGGGACGATACACATAATCAACACAATGCAGCATTGTAATATGCGAGTTAAATTATGTGACATCCAAGAAAAAATTACACAACAAGAGTAATGGTGAAAGGGATATATAGAATTGAGTTAAGATAGAATAAGTACCAGATAATTTCAAGCACATTGGTTGAAGAAACTGTTGGTACTAAACCTCTGAAAATCGAAGGTAAGGAGTGAATAAAGAGTCCCAGTACAGAATACCTGTAATCTTACCTTTCATCTGATATTTTGGGAGGAGTGGGAGAGATGTGGCTGAACGGCAAGGTTTGCAAAAACTTTGCAGCTTGGTTACCTTCTTTGTATATGTGGGAAACTTTGGTTTCAAGGAGCAGGAGGGATTTTTTGATGTTTTGGGACTTGACGGTTCCAATGCACCTCTAGATTGAGCAGAAGAGGTGGATGATATCCAATGTATCAACTTCTATCCATACTCGAGTGAAACCTTTATCAAGACAGATTCGTAGCCCTCTAAAAAGGGCTTCAAACTAAACTACTATAATGGTGGTGACGCCCAAAAGTTCTATGAAGGCACAAAGGAACTCCCCCTCAGGGTTTCTCAAAAGTTCACCAGCTCCTCCAATACCAGGGTGCTTCTAGAGGCACCATCGGTGTCTAATTTGATCCAGCCAAAGTCTGGTTTGGCCCAGGTCACCATAATAGTTTTATGGAGTTTGGTGTGTTGTAGTGGGGGAATGTGAAGAGAATTCGCAGCAAACCTATCTCCTTTCAAGTGTTCTGGTTTCCAATGTTTAGTCCTAGTGATCGTTTGAAGTTGCTCCATGATTTTGAAGGTGATAGTTCTAGCTTTGAAGGTAACACCTCTGTGTTTAGCATCATTGGCAGTCTAAATATATCAGAGAATCAACAAAGGAATGAGTTCTCTAATATGAAGGTGTTGAGTTTCTCTGGCCTTCCAGGCTTGGATAAAGGTAAAAGGTAAGCTGCCATTAGGAAGCTTGATGTGGAACTTGTTGGCAAAAAACGTCCAAACTTGCACTAATAACTAAGGAGGAAAAGGTGTTCAACTGTTTCTTCACTGGAGTAGCAGCAACTTTTGGATTCCAGGGAGATTCCTTTCCTTTTCAGTCTGGTCTCCAATGGAATCCAGACAGTAGTAAGGTGATAAGAAGGGACCAGATCTTCTTGAATAGGAGAGATTTAGGTTTGTGATCCCTGGTGTTCTCCCAAGCTAAGTGAGTTGTGAAGCTTCCAGTGGTGGAAGTCTTCCAAAAAGGGAGGTCTTGTTGTCCATGTGAAATGGGGTCAGTAATGATCTTATCAACAAAATAAGAAGAAAGATCTGCTAGTAGTCTCTGAAGGTCCCATTCTTGATTTTGCCAGTACCAACAGACCAGAGTGTGTGTGTAAGGGATTCAAGGTCAGTCATGTTATAAGGGGGGGCCTTCTGTTATCCACCAGTCAAACCAAAATTAAACTAATCTTGAGTCCCAAACTCTAGAAAATATTGGATTGTGATTCTTGTATGACTTTACAGAGTGATGTAGGTCGCTCAAAATTAGGATTTTCGGATCGCCGAGTCGTGATCGTTGAATCCTTCTTTTAAGTTACCTGGAGTGAATCCTGAGAACACAGCAAACGTCAGATTAGCCGAGAAGCCCTCGGCGATGGCCCTCCGATGCTTAAGTTAGAAAATGTGGGGTCGAAAATAAGGTAAAGGGATCGAACTAGAGCATAAACTGGCGGTAAAAATAAGTGATGAAAGCATATTTGAAATATCATAAATGAGGGTATTTATACTTGTACGGTACCCTCTGTAGGAGTGACACGTGGCTCCAGTGAAAGCGCGCCACATCAACCCTCTGTCGGACCTGCTGCCGCCGCTGCTGCAACTGTACAGTGGGCCCCTATTGCGCAGGCATAGGGTGCACTCATAGGGTGCAGTCATAGGGTGCGGTAATTGCTAAAAATAGGGGGGGTATTTCTGTAAATGTGCAATTCTCCTCATCATTACTCCCCCACTTCTCTTAGTGTCATTAATGACACTAAGGGAAGTAAGCAGTCACATGCCCGTTGGGAAGGATGTCTCGGCCGTTCATCCTAAGCCACGCGTCTCCATCTGGAGGAAAGTGGAAAGGCGCGTCGCCACAAATATTCCCCTATATATAGCTCCATATTTGAACCTTTTTGACCGCTCAAACTAGTCGCATTCGACCTCTCCCTGCGATCTATCTCCACTTTCCAGGTACTTTTCCATCCTTTCTTGTTCCAGCTTTCGATGTCTTCTAAGTCTAGGAGTGCGTCTGTTCATGTGTCTGCTTCTGAGTCCGCGACGAACTCGGAACCTGGTTCGTCGTCAGGGTCGTCCGCGACCTCCCCTAGGGAGACCGCAGGCACTTCCCGCAATCCTACTGCTTCGGTTTCTCAACCATCTGACCTCCCCGAAGAGATGGGTGAATCAAATGATATCCCTGTTATTAAAAAATATACTGAAATGATGCAACAAAAACCATGGTTAGGGATAGCGAACGTCATTAAAATGACTCCTGTAGCATTAAAAAGAAAGTACTATATCCCGGCCGATTATGATATCAAAATCCCTCGCTCCTTCGATCGTATGCACCAACCTCCTGAGGGTTATTGTGCTTTGTCTGTACTTCATTTAGATGCCGGACTTCGTTTTCCCTTGCCTCGCGAAGTGAATGATATTTTAATCCGGCTAGGTCTTTGTCCAATGCAATTGTCCCCCAACTCGATTAGCCATATCCTCATGTTCTTAATCGTTATGAAATACCTCGATCTACCATCCTCATTTGACAATTTCTGGTCCTTGTACAATATTACTGCCTCAAAGAGATCGGGCGAAACTGGGTGGTATTATTTGACGGCACGCAAGGACTGCCGTTTTTTAGACGATTTGAGGTCTAACGTCGGTTCTTGGTGTGATAGGTATTTCTTTATCCGACCTCCACCCCGTCAATCTTGGGATTTTTATTTGGGTTGGCGTGAATCCAAACCTACACCTGAGACCTTTGGAGAGGGGTTCGAGAGCGACCTCATCAATTACATCACTCTGTTTTGGTACCTTCCCAAAGTACTATTACAGGAAAAGGTTTTGAAGCTCGCGGGCCTCTCCCCTGCTCCTATCCCGGTCAAAAGCTCCTTAGGTGATTTCATATTCCTCATCAGTTGGCTCCCCATTCTTCATTTAGCGATTTCTAACAATTTGTTCTTTTGCAGAAGTTGAAATCATGTTTGCCAGACTTGCGAACAAAACCAGGGCCAAAAAGGGGACACTTCCTCCCTCTGTCGATCGTGAGCTTAAACAAACAACAATAGCAGCCAAAGGGAAATCCAAAGTACGGGTTGCGACCCCGACCCCCTCTCCAAACGTTGCTGCTTCAGAACAGTCGACCCCCACCACCACTAGAGATCATACCCCGGACAAGCAAGTAGAAGTCGAAGTGGTAGAGATCTCGGAAGATCGCGGTTTAAAAAGAAAAAGGGCGAAAGAAGCTGCTATCCCGGAGGCCGAATCCACTCATTTTACTGAAAGCCAAAGCGACCCTTCCTCGAGGTCGGCGAAACAAGGTAGACTCGAGGCCAAGCTCGCTGCTGATCGGGTCGCTGAACCCGAAAATAAGAGGAAGTTTGCCACTTTGCAAGAAGCGTGGTAAAAGACGAGGGACGAGCGACCCGCTACCGCTCGCCGTGCTGAGATGTCTGGGGAGAAATGGGTGCCGGACTGGAACATCTCCAAGAACAGTAGTGTCTTGCGTACTTTTGCTGGACAAGATTCTTGGGAGGTCTACAAAGCTGCCTGCCTGGAATGCGATCAAGTTATCCTCGCGCAGACCTCCCTGACTTCTCTTGAGGAGCATTTTGCGCATAACATGGCTCAGGTATTCAACCATTTTATTTGTTACCTGCTTAAGCAGTAGGAACTAACCTTTCGATCTGCTGTAGGCGATGGCCTTCGCACACCGCATTTCTCTCCAAGGCTCCATGTGGAGGCATGATAAGATCCAGATCGAAGGGAAGGCCATGGTGATGGAGAAGAAGATCCTTGAGCAACAGGCGATAATCGAGTCCTTGCGTGCGGAAAAGGGGGAGCTCGTTTCTAAGCTGGGGATCTCTGAAAGAGAGCTGGAAGAGACCAAGCGCGCAGCACAAGCAGATCGAGTGGCTGCTTTCGAAGCCGGTCGGGAGGAAGGGTTAGCAAAAGGTCGTGATCGGGGTGTAGCCGAGGGTAGAGCCCTGTTTCTGCAGAGCCAAGACTTTCAAAGCATGATGAACGAGGCTCGACTTAACGGTGCTCGCGATTTTCTGAGATCCCAGACCTTCCGAGAAGCCGTAGAGAATCAAGCCTCAGAATTGATGATCGAGGGGTTTGAAAAATGCCAAGGACAAATCCAGAAGCTCAATGGACTTGCCGAAGGTTTCGACCTGGAGCAGTTAGATGTCTCTCTGGATAGGAACCTCGAGCCTTATCCTCCTGGCCCTGAGCCCACTGATGAATTTTCTGAATTTCTGCCCTTGATGGACGATCTGCCGCCTCCCTTTCCTATCTCTTAATGTTAATCGAACGAACAACTTTTGTAATTTTGAACGGACGGATGATTGTAGGGGGTATATCCCCCTTTTTTTTTGTAATTTCTATGACCACCAGTAGGATCATTTTGCTAATTTGAACTCCGAACACGTGAAATTTCAGGTTTGTCCATTTTTGTTATCATCCTTGCAGATCGCTTCATGTAATTATGGATTTCTTGCATGTTTCACAATAAAATCCTTTATCTTCGAGATCGCTTGCGAACCTTAATAGGTTAGAAATCCTGCGCTCTTTTCAGATAGCTTAAGAACCTTGTAGGTTAGAAATCCTGCGTTCTTTTCAAATCGCTTATGAACCTTGTAGGTTAGGAATCCTGCGTTCTTTTCAGATCGCTTATGAACCTTGTAGGTTAGAAATTCTGCGTTCTTTTCAGATCGCTTATGAACCTTGTAGGTTAGGAATCCTGCGTTCTTTTCAGATCGCTTATGAACCTTATAGGTTAGAAATCCTGTGTTCTTTTCAGATCGCTTATGAACCCTGTAGGTTAGAAATCCTGCGTTCTTTTCAGATCGTTTATGAACCTTGTAGGTTAGAATGTGAAGCTTTTCCAATTTTGTACGAACATAATAAATGAGTAGATAATGACCTTTTGTAGGTCGTCTTTCTCAGATGAAATGTCTTTCATAGACAAGTACATAACCTCCTTTTGATCGTCTTTTTTAGACGAATACAAAACCTTTTTCTAGGTAAGATATCTACTACAACGTCTACATGTATTTCAAGCATAAAATTTCTTCAAGTTATGGATATTCCATGGTCGCGGCAGATTCTTCCCTTCCAAATCTTGCAAGATGTAAGTCCCTTTCCTCCGGATTTCCACGACCTTGTACGGGCCTTCCCAGGTCGGGTCGAGTTTTCCCACGTGCTTCGACACTTCCACTTTTTTCAACATAAGGTCTCCGACCTGAAAGTTTCTTGGTCGTACTCGACGATTATAGCTTCGGGTCATCATGCTTCTATACCGCAATATCTTTGCGTAAGCGCCATCCCTTCCTTCCTCTATCACGGTCAGATCAAATGCCCGTTCTTGAGAGTTTTCCTCTATCGTGTATTGGATGACTCGAGCAGTTTCTTCACCAATCTCCGCAGGAATGATTGCTTCACTGCCGTACACTTAACAAAACGGGGTCTCTCCGATCGCTGTTCGTGGGGTCGTTCGATATGCCCAGAGCACCCTAGGCAATTCTTCGACCCATGCCCCTTTAACTCCTTCCAATCTGGTCTTCAGATATTGCAATAGAGTTCGGTTTGTGACCTCGGCCTGGCCGTTCGCTTGTGGATTCCCGACCGCCGTGAAGTTTTGCTGGATTTTCAACTCTTTGCACCATGCCATGATCTTCTTTCCTTGGAAATGGGTTCCATTATCCGATACAAGAATGCGGGGGATCCCAAATCTGCAAATGATATTTTTCCAAATAAAATTAATTACCTCTTTCTCAGAGATCTTGGCCAGAGCTTCGGCCTCGACCCACTGGGAAAAATATTCGACCGCCACGATCAGGAATTTTTCTGTGCCGCCGCTTGAGGAAACGGACCCACAATGTCAATCCCCCATTTATCAAAAGGACACGCGACCTTCAAAGACTCGAGAGGGGTCGCTGGGGAATGCAGCAATCTAGCGTATTTCTGGCAACTTTCGCATTTTTTGGCGAATTCCTTTGCGTCCTCCGCGGTCGTAGGCCAGAAATAACCTTGCCTTATAATTTTCTGCGCCAAAGATCTCCCTCCTGAATGATTTCCGCAGCTGCCTCCATGTACTTCTCTCAAAACATACTGCGCCCTCTCTGCATCTAGGCATTTTAACAGAATGCCTTCCGGGGTTCTTTTGTACAGGTCGTCTCCTATCATAGTAAAACGGTTAGCTTTGAACTGCAGTCTCTTGGCCGCAATTGTGTCATTTGGCAGTTCTCCGTGCTTCAAATATCTGACTAAAGGCGTTTTCCAAGAATCTGCCGCCTCGACCAGATGGACTTCTGCTTTTTCAATCACCGGTTGAGATTTCACCCTTACCGTGATCTTTCTTTCTTTAATCCCCTCGATCGACGATCCGAACTGCGACAATGTGTCTGCTCGCATGTTCTCATCCCTTGGAATCTGACTGATCGTGCATCGATCAAACTTCTTCATCATCTCCTTCACCCTTGCTTGGTACTGGGTCATGGACCATTCGCGCGTTTCATAAGTACCTTGTACCTGCATCGCGACAAGTTGTGAGTCCGTGTACACATCCACTTGCCTTATACCTCCGTCTATTGCCGTCTGCAATCCTTGAATCAGAGCCTCGTACTCGGCTTCATTGTTTGTGGCCGGGAAGTCTAATCTTACTGCGATCTCGATCTCAGCTCCATCCGGTCCTTGCAAATAGATGCCTGCTCGTCCGTTTTTCGAGGTCGAGGATCCATCTACATGTAAGAGCCATCGTTCCTCTTTCTGCGGTTGTTCTCCCGCGAACTCGACCAGAAAATCGGCGAACACCTGCGCCTTTATCGCGTTCCTTGTCTGAAACTCGATATCAAACTCTCCTAATTCCACTGCCCATTTGATCATCCTACCCGACGTATCCGGCTTCGACATAGGCTTCAGAGGATGATTTGTCGTACAACAATGAGGTGGGATTGGAAATAAGGTCGCAGCTTTCTTGCTGTAATCACCAAAGCCAATGCCAGCTTCTCTATCTGGATGTATTTCTTTTCCGCCCCTTGTAGCATTTTGCTTACATAATAGACCGGGTTTTGCTTGCCATTTTCCTCGCGAACTAACACCGAACTCACCGCATAATCTGAAACAGCCAAATACACATACAACTTCTCCCCCACCATGGGATTAGAGAGCAATGGTGGGGTGGTTAGATATGATTTTAGCTCTTGAAGAGCTCGTTCGCATTCTTCATTCCATTCAAAGTTATTTGCCTTCCTCAAAATTTTAAAGAAAGGTAAGTTTCGATCCGCAAATCTGGCAATGAAACGATTTAGCGAGGCGACTTTTCCTGTCAGTTGCTGCACCTCCTTCACTGATTTTGGCGATCCGAGCTGCATGATCGCTTTGATTTTCTCTGGATTTTCCTCGATGCCCCGTTCGCTAACCATGTAACCCAGAAACTTGCCACCCCGCACCCCGAAGGTGCACTTTGACGGGTTCAGCTTCATACCATAAGATCGCATGATGTCAAAAGCTGTTCGCAGATTTGTCAGATGGTCGCCCTCTTTCTTACTCTTAACCAGCATATCATCAACATCACTTCCATCGTGCTCCCAATATGATCCTTAAACATGCGGTTAACCAGTCTTTGGTAGGTCGCTCCTGCGTTCTTCAACCCGAATGGCATTACGTCATAGCAATACACCCCCTTTTCCGTCACGAACGCAGTCTTCTCAGCATCTTCCTTGGCCATAAAAATTTGGTGGTAGCCTTGATAAGCGTCCATCATGCTAAAAAGTGCACATCCTGCCGTCGAGTCTTCCAGTAGATCAATCCTTGGAAGCGGGTATGGATCCTTTGGACACGCCTTATTAAGATCCGTGTAGTCCGTACACATCCTCCATTTTCCTGCTGCCTTTGGGACCACCACAACATTTGATAGCCAGGTTGTGTACTGAATTTTCTCTAACAAATCCTGCACGCAACAACTTGGCGACCTCCTCTTCGATGATCTTATTCCTCTCGATCCCGAAAACCCTCTTCTTTTGCTTCACTGGTTTAACCTGCGGATCGATATTTAGTCTATGAACAATAATCTCAGGATTGATACCTTGAAAGTCGGATGGACTCCACGCAAATAGGTCGTTATTGCTCCGCAGGAAGTCAATCATCATCGTCTCCATCTCCGCAGTCATTTGCGACCCAATACGGGTCGTTTTTTGGAAGTTTCCAGAGATCAACTCGACCTCCTTGTACTCTCCCAATGGTTCAATCCTCTCCATCTTTCCTCACTTAGCCTCCTCTCCTCGGTTTGCTTCCTCCTTCCTTTTTTCTTTCTTCGACTCTCCCTGTTTCACAGCTAGATTGTAGCACTGCCTAGCTGTTCGTTGGTTGCATGTGACCTCGCCGATTCCCTGTGGTGTTGGAAACTTCATCTTCAGATGAAAAGTGGACACTACTGCTCGAAATTTGTTCAGTCTTGGTCGTCCCAATACAACATTATACGTGAATGGGCTATCGACGACCAGGAATGGGACCATGCATGTCTTCCTCTTGGGTTCCTCCCCCAGCGACATGGGTAGCTCAATTACACCTTCTGGGATGACCTCGTTACCTCCGAACCCGACCAGGGGTGTTCGTACAGGCTTCAGTCTCACACCTCCCAAATCCATCTTCCTGAGGACATCACTAAAAATAATGTCAACGGAGCTACCATTATCAATTAACACCATAGGGTCATTCTGGTCGAGCATATCAGAACTCAAATCCTCATCCCCGAAGACGATGTTCTCCTGTTTTTCCACATGCATCATTAGCTCACCGTGCTTCCACTTGCTTTCTCTAGCATATTTTTTCCTTGCTCTGGCCGAATCCCTACTTGTGGGTCCCCCAGATATAGTGTGAATAACACCCTTCGTGGGTGCATTGTCTCGAGCTCCGCTCGCTCCTGCTTCATCCCTTTGGAGCCTTTCACGACTCCGCGATCTACTGTGATCTCGTGCCTCTGCTCTCCTGTCGATCAAATGCTTAAAATACCCTTGCCTCACTAGCCGTTCGATCTCGTCTTTTAGTTGGTAGCAATCTTCCGTGTTATGCCCTCTATCCTTGTGGAATCTGCAGTATTTATTAGAGTTCCTTTTGGCCTAGGTATCACGCATCTTCTCCGATCGCTGCATGAGGCCCTCGTTCTCGACCATCATCATCACCTTCTCTCTGGTGGTTGTTAATGGAGTGTATCTATGGTATCGGGGCACGTAAGGTCCTTTCCGCTTACGATCTCCTTCCGCTCGTTGTTTTCCTTCCCGCGACCTTTCTCCCCTCATTCTGGCAGGATCTTTGGACCAATAGCTATCCTTCATAGCGTTCATTTCTTCCTCATCGATATACTTTTGGGCCATCTCCATCAACTGCTCCGTCCCCATAGGCGGGTCGCGCGCCAGCGCCGATGCAAAAGGACCTTTTTGCATGCCATGGATTAAAATGCTCACCATCATGTCAATTCTCAAATCTTGTACCTCCAACACTTCATTATTGTATCGCCCCATGAAAGTCTTCAGCGTTTCGTCCTCCCGCTGTCGGATCGTGAACAGATGGGTCGCCGATCTCTTCGCTTTTCTTTTACTGGCAAAATGAAAAGAAAACTTGTGAATTAATTGCTCATAAGAATCAATGGTTCCACTACCTAAGCTTGTGAACCACTCCTGAGCTTTGCCCTTCAACGTAGTGACAAATAGTTTTGCCTTGATCGGATCGGTCTGGCCGTAAAGATTCATCACCAGTCGAAAGCAGCGACATGTTCCCTCGGATCCTTACTTCCGTCATACTTGGGTAGGTCCGGGAATCGGAAATTGTTGTCCACCACTTCCAGCAAAATCCGGTTAGTGAAGGGCGAGCTTCTATTCTGCGACACTAATTCTCCCCTCTTCTTCAATTCCTCGATTTGCTTCCCAATTGCTCAATCTGCTTTCCTACACTGTCCACCTCCGCCCGTGAGATAGCTGGTTGTCTCGCGGTGGTCTTCCTGCTAATCACTGTTCTTTTACTAGTTACCTCATTGGACAAGGTTCTCTCGAGACCCTTTTCAGGTGCCCTCGAGATCTCTCTCCTCTGCTCTGCCTCCATCTCTTGAAACAACTGCCGTTTAACCCCTTCTCTAGCAGGGGTCACCGTCCTGCGCTCGTATTCAACAATGGCCTTCCTGCTCGCTTTATCTATCATATGCTGTAATTCTTCTCTCGTCATTTGTATCATCCTCTCATCTCCTTTCCTTGGAGTCTCTTCCGCTGGTTGATCCCGTCTTGATGACCCTTCCATTTTCAATTTGTTCTCAATTTCCCACAGACGGCGACAAATGATGTAGGTCGCTCAAAATTAGGATTTTCGGATCGCCGGGTCGTGATCGCTGAATCCTTCTTTTAAGTTACCTGGAGTGAATCCTGAGAACACAGCAAACGTCAAACTAGCCGAGAAGCCCTCGGCGATGGCCCTCCGATGCTTAAGTTAGAAAAGGTGGGGTCGAAAATAAGGTAAAGGGATCGAACTAGAGCATAAACTGGCGGTAAAAATAAGTGATGAAAGCGTATTTGAAATATCATAAATGAGGGTATTTATACTTGTACGGTACCCTCTGTAGGAGTGACACGTGGCTCCAGTGAAAGTGCGCCACGTCAACCCTCTGTCGGACCTGCTGCCGCCGCTGCTGCAACTGTACAGTGGGCCCCTCTTGCGCAGGCATAGGATGCACTCATAGGGTGCAGTCATAGGGTGCGGTAATTGCTAAAAATAGGGGGTATTTCTGTAAACGTGCAATTCTCCTCATCACAGAGTCTTCTACCTTTTGAGCAGACAACCTTGGATATCGGAATTTGGGATATTCTATCTTTTCATTGCCAGAGAGTTGGTGATAGCCTCAATGTCACCAATAATCTCATGTCTAGAATCCTTCTGCATAACTAAGTGAGCATCCCAGTTTCTATCCAACAGTTCATTCAGCAGTGGGTCACCATAATTAAAATTATCGTTTTTAGCAAATAGCTCATTGGCGTGGATATTGTCAAGTCCTCATTATGAGAACAGGATTCCACCCCCATGAGGGTGTTTGTTTTAGGAATATTTCCAGTGAAAACATCAGTAGTGAAATTAGCAGTATCATGAGTGCCATTGAAAGGGAAGGAGTGATCAGATGCAGTAGTTTTAAAAATAACTTCATTAGAAAACATCACTCTTTTGTCTTTTCTCTTATGATTATTAGTATCTTTAGTTTCTACATTAGTGTCCATTTCTTGAGTAAATTCATCATTAATTCTGGGATTATAGTAGCTCTGTGCGGGTCATTTTTAGATTTGGAGAAATAAATTTTTTGATCATGTCTAAAAAGTTTACATGCAGAATAGTAAGAGGACAGACATAGTTGATAACAGGCTGTCTAAAAGTAAAATCTGTTGGGATTGACTAATGAGTTTGAACTCCTAATCAACCAAGACTCCTAAATTCAATTTTACTCTTAAAATATTAAAAATAAATCCATTGGATTTTTGTGGATGGGATAGAGTCCCATTTTTCCAACAGCTAATGCATGGCTCTATAACTAGGGGTTAAGTTCATTTCATTTAACACACCAAAATTGAGAGCCTCTTCTCTTCTGGCTCCTTTCTCTTCTTTCACTTTTTGAGTTTTATATTTTGTTCGTTGTCCCAAGCTTTCTTCCACGAGTGCGCGTGTAAGAAAATAATAGCTGTGTTAACCTTGGGGAGCGATCGGTTTATACTATCTGCACCACGGTATTAACGAATTTTCACTTTCAAGACAGTGGTTTTCCACGGCACAACTTCTGTTTTCCAACAGTTGAAAGCGAAATTATAGTATCAAGTACATCAACATCAGATTGCCAAAGAATTGAAAGATATTTTATTATTTTGTGATTTTGTTTGAGATCATGCTTAGGCTTTTAGTTCTCGGCTGATATGGTTTTCTCTATCTGCAGCCAGAGATTTTGCGAACGATGATTAATACATGATCATTGGTATTATGTGCTTAATAATGCTATTCTTTCCGTGCTTAGGGCATTAACGTATGGGTTAAAGTAATTTTATATATTTGGATCATTTATTTCTTAGTTAACTTGGATTAATGGTTGAATTTAATTAGATAATCTGGCTGTCTGAGTTAATTTGGATTTTAATTAAGTGGAACCCAGATTTTACACAGTTGTTAAAAGCCCCGCAAAACTTTTGTTAGCATTCATGAGTTTCCTGGTGGTTGAGATTGCTAAAGATAAGTGTAAATTAGGGGTGTTTTTGTACGACACTCCTCTATTGTAGTTTGATTTGCCTGGAGCTGCAGTATCATGGTTGGAATTGATTCTGGTTATTGTAGGACCCTTTTGGACTTCTTTGTGCTGTCACGATACCAGAAAAAGAAGGAGTGCTTGAAAGTTACAATTAATTCATTCCGAGTAATTTCTAGTTTTATGTTTTTATTTCTCATTATACAAAATGACTATTGGTTATTGAGCTTTGTCTCAGTTCTTTTGTCTATGTGTTGGAGGAAGACATATCATTTGCAATACCATATAGTTCGCTAATTACTTCTTCTGAATCTCTTTGACGTCCTAGGTATCCTGGTCCAATACCATATAGTTAGAAACTATATGATGTCCTTTATTGTTAATACCTAAAAGTTTCTAATTATACGTTATTTGAGGGAGAAAAAAAAATGTTCTCTTATTTTAGTAAATGTCTTATGTAGAGATTGTTACCCCACTATCATCTTTGGTATCACACACCTATGAAATGGCTGCTGCTGGAAGGAGAAATCTGTTGTCAGCTTCCATAATGGAACTATAGAAAAGTATTAAATGATGATATGTTGCCTGTGTACCCTACTATTCTTTCTTTGTCTTGACTGTCATTTGGTGGGAGAATTTTCATTGTGCGAGGAGCACACAGACCAGTCTTCAATGGTGGGTATAGATATTTGAATAAGGGATGGCCTTCTATTGGTGAAGGCTTGCTGTGGCTCACATCAGTACCACAGGAACTTGAGGAGTACAGGATTAGCGTTTTCCTGTAATGCTTCAGGATTGAAAGTTCAACATTGTTTGGACTGAATCGATTTATTTATCCCTTAATAAGATGCTGCCCTTCTTCTCTTGTGTCTGTTTTAGAGATATAATAATGCTTCTTTTGGATTGAAAAATATTTATACAGCTGACTCTAACCTTATACAACTATATATTTCAGAAATTCATTTCTTGGGAACATCTTCCTCTTCAATAAAATAGAAAAGAAGCTTCAGCAGGTTGATAAATCAAGTTACCCCCAGTACCCTATCTAGGAATATTTGTGTACTGTTTTGTCCTAATTTTGCTTGTATTTCTTGCTACCACTCTCACTGTTCCCTTCACTCACCACGTTCAAACTCGTATGACATAAAAGATTTGATGGACTACTGCATTTGCACCACGGTTAATCGGTCTTGTCTGTCTCAAGATACGCCTGTAGTACTGTGATTATTTGCAACAAGTAACGGTGATGAGTGCCAGGCTATTTGGTAACGTTTCTTGTTAGGTTTCGGGAGTCATGATTATTCTATTATTTCTGGAGACTTGGGCCTTTTGATTGCAGAATGTATTAATCAAGACCAACTAGTGTTGCCCGGCTTGAGAGATGCACACTATGAGGTGATTGGATAATCATTCATTTGTCGTCGAGTCTGCTTTTGGGTTTTTTCTTTACCCGAAACTGTGGCAACAACAATCGTGGATGACCTATGATTGGTACCTTTTATTTTCTTATCCAGCAGTGTCATGATTTCATAATACGCTTCTGGATTTTGGCTTTGGCATTGCAAAGCATGGTACTAGAGATTGATTGCAAGCACCTTATGATGCGGCTCCACTAGTTCTAAATATAGATATACCTGACGAGTAGGTTTGCCTTGTATCGGATCTTAGTTGTTATGTTGGACTCTTGTGTTTTGGGTCTTAGTTGCAGAATGTTTTAGTGGAGAGGCGGAGCGAGAGTAATGCTGGCACGCTGGGTTCTGCTGAGTTTGTCTATATCATCCCTCTCTACTTGTGTTTTAATGTGCATGTGAATTTCCTAAGATGCACTGCCGTTTTTCTTGTCGGTCATCATATACTTTTGCCAACAAAACTTTGCAAAGAATGGAATATGGTAATGACCATATAAATCCATAGCCCTGTGTTTGGGTGGTCCTAATAAGGACTTGATGGATAAACCTGACTTTGTTCAGGAAGATAGCCTCATAGCTCAGTTGTTGAGTGGTCTATAGACTTGACGAAACTATCTAGATGAGTGTGGAGGTGGACCGCCTTCTATGAAAGAAAAATGAAAAGTTCTTCCTAGAGCACTCATTAGAACCCAAGGTATAAGCGCATGGCCATTAATAGCACTTGAAAATTTATCGCAGAACCCCGAACAAAAAGGAATTCATACGTGATTGTTGGGGTCTCAATTTGAGCTATCGAAAGTTCAAGAGTCATATCACTCTCGTTAGCCAAATTGATTGCCTCACTTCACTACGCATTAATTCAATCGAAAGATATTAATACTTAAGTATATTTCTTCCTTCACTCAGAAATCATATTCTTCATCTACATTAGTCATTTGTGGGGGATTGTTGGGAATGACTAATGTGTTTGGACTCCTAATCAACCAAGACTCCTAAATCCAAATTTACTCTTAAAATATTAAAAAATAAGTCCATTGGATTTTTGTGGATGGGATAGAGTCCCATTTTTTCCAACAACTAATGCATGGCTTTATAAATAGGGGTTAAGTTCATTTCATTTAACACACCAAAATCGAGAGCCTCTTCTCTTCTGGCTCCTTTCTCTTCGTTCACTTTTGAGTTTTATATTTTGTTCGTTGTTCCAAGCTTTCTTCAACGAGTGCGCGTGTAAGAAAGCAATAGCTGTGTTAATCTTGGTGAGTGATCGGTTTATACTATCTGCACCACGGTAGTACCAAAATTTCGCTTTCAAGGCAGTGGTTTTCCACGGCACAACTTCTGTTTTCCAACAAAATCATCATCCTCAATATAAATAGCTTGACACCTCAGAGCTGTAAGGTCCAACTCCACACACACTCAAGCATAACAAGGCCGTGCAAGATCAACTGTGGGTTCATGCATGCGAAGTGGTTTACCTATCAAACTAACAATGCAGAATAGTGCACTTTTTTCAAACATGTGGCATGGAAGTTTTGGAAATTTTTTCCAGACTGGGGCAATGGACTATTCAATTTAGGGTTAAATTTGTTGGTCGTTTTAAACACTCTCATGGGGAAATTATCAAAATGTCATTCTCCTCTAAGCTATAACCTAGAATAATCTTCTTTATGAGAGTTGGATTAATACATGTTTCAGATTAATTACTCCAACTGACAAAGAACCTCTAACACCAAGTCTGATGATTCTTTGGTTAAGGAAATTGAGATTGGGTAATCCATGAGAAAACTTACCTACAAGGGCGAATTTCAGTCATTATGCAAGTTTAATGGATTCGAGTTTTGAGAATTTAATCCTAGGTTCACCTTTAAATTTGGAGGTAGTCCCAAATAGCTGTAGGTCATCTTCTTGGAAAGAGTTTTTAGTTGTCCTTTTCTGGATCATGTTGGAATTGCACCTTTGATGAGTTTTAAACCACATTAGAGTAAGATTTTTTAGCTATGGGTGCAGCAGGTGTGGGAGGGGGTGGGGGGCAGGGTTAGGTGGTTGTGGTGGAGGCAAGGCTGGGGTAGCAGAAGAAGAAGGTCAGGAAAGATGATGGTTCGCTATGGAGGAGTTAGGGATCGAAGAGATGGTTGCAGATTCTAGACTGAAATCCATTTGAAAATGAGGGTGAAATCTGAAATTGGTTGAGGGGAAATAATCAGGGGGTCAGGCAAAGGTGGAGGGTAGCTCTTACGTTCGGGCATTCGCCGGAGGGGGATAGAAGAGGGTGCGATTGAGAAGCACGATTATGGGGGTAAGCTACAAATGATTATTATAGAGATGGAAAAATGGTGAGGGGGTTGTCGGAGGTAGGTGGATCTGCCGGCGACAATGGTTGGAGACGGTGGCTGCCTCAAGTGTGTGCAGAGTCGCACACACTGAAGGTGAAAGGGTCAACAACTTTTGAACAAAATTGATTTGGAGTTGAGTTTGTTGCCCCTCCCCATAACGTGCCCAAGTCTTGGAAGTTAGAACCCAACGGGTTGGATCCCTCAACTTGCTACATCCACTCTGCATTTTTCAAAATATTAAAAAATATTAACTTTTTAAGCTATATTGTAGTCTTCTAAGGAAGTGTTTGCAAAAACTTCTACTATTAGAGAATTGATTTAATGTTATCAGTATACCTATGCAGTAAGAAAAACACGACACTTAATGCCATCAAGATACCTGTGCAGCAAAACTGCATTTCCACCCTTACGGATGTGTTTAGCCAGATTAGGAGTACCATCGCAAGCAGGTAGGTGTGGAGGTGCTTGGTAATGAGCAGGGAGTTCCTCCACCATGATGTGCTCGCTGAAAGGAATGTCACGTTCAGCAAGCACGTAACCACTTGGTGGCGAAACTCCACCATCTCCTTCATCAGTGATTGCCAGATTTTAGAGGGCTCCTATTGGAGCCCAATAGGAATCTGCTCGTCAACACCATGGCTTCCTGGTGTTCCAGCTCTTTCCAGCTGGGAAGAGGGTCCTGCTCCGCTAGCTTGAGAGCCACAGAGGGTTGAGTTGACAGTTTCCATAATGAATTGATGGAGCTGCTCACAAGAGAGCAGGTTCATTGCAGCAGGTTCAACTATTTGGTCAAGAGTTGGAGCACTAGTTCTTGAGGTCGGATCTGTAGCAAGAATGTAAGTAGCTACTGCAGTAGGATCTGCAGGCGGAATAGTAGGACCAGCTACAACAGGGAGGGAAGAGTTTTTTCCTTCATAGCCATTTCTCATGTCAAAGCTCAAGTATTCCCACATACGGCGCCGATGATGCGTGCCAGAAATTTGGCCACACGACAAGAGTCGAAAGATCTTCAAGAAAATTTTTAAAATTATCGAAGGACTAGCCCTGCAAAATAGAGGTTAGCACTCTAATGCTTAAGTTAATAATAAATTAAAGAAAAAATAAAAGAAAAACTTTCAATATGGTAAGATATGATGTGAGAGTGATAAATATTTGTGGACTGCAAAATATAAGCTTAAAATATCCTGAAAATCGAGAAAGAATGGTACGAGAAAGTAAAAATTTGAGAATAAGTGTGATGTTTATTGATGTTACCAGAAATCTGCACAAGACCTCTATTTATAGGTTTGTAAAGAATTGGATATGGAGTCAAATACTGAGTTCCGTATGCCATTTTAAAGCTATTTGAGCTGGTTATCATACGCAACAAAGTGTCGGTGATTTGGATAAGTATTAGCTGAGATACGTGGACTGGGGTAAAACCTATCAAATCTGCCAACAATTCTCGAAATTAGTTATTTATAGATTTTCCAGCTTGTTTGTGATCAATTTACATGAAACCACCTAAAGATATTTTAGGGTGATGTGTACAAATATGTCGGAAAACTATATGACGTGTCCTCCCAGCTGCATGATGATGTGTCCAACTAAAATAGGCTTATTTCTTGGGCCTGTCAGTTCAGTAAATTAACATGTAAGCTTGTGAGCCTTTATTTCTTGTTGATGGGCTTCATCCGTCCTACTGGTGGGCCCTTATCGGTCCTACTAATGAGTCAATTGGGCCTTTAGCCGACTAGGCTAGTATGCCTAGCTTGTGGCGTTGGTGCAATAATTTTAGGGGACATCATAATGAATCATATAATAATATATGAACAAAATAATATAATTAGGTGATATAGCAAATAAAATATAAAAATTTTAAATATCTAAAAGTGTAAATTTGATTATTGTTATATTATTCAAATATTTGAACACTTCAATATCAATTTTAAATATACAATTTTAAAAATAAATTTAAAACGATAAAGTTGAATTAGGATTATTATAATAAGGGTAAAATAGTCAAAAATAAAATTGAATTTATTACAGAAAAATCAAAACAACTAGAAGACTGATAAAATCAGAAATAAACTCCATGAATCACAAAGCTATAGAATCACGCAAACCAAATTGAAGAGAATCTGAATTCTTTTTCATTCATTCTGAAAAAAAGATACAACAGCTCTTTAAATATGGGTACATTAGTCTGTTGAGGAAGAAGGAACTATCCAACTAATTACAATTGAATAACAGACTGGAGGCCATGTCAACAGCCACCTAAGCTACTAACGCCAGCTAATGAAAATGCAAATTACATTAATAGAAACATAATTAGAGAAAACACGACTTCTTTAGGTGAGTTCTTGGATAGCAGAAACAGAGTCTGAAGAAGCTGGAGTTATTGCAGTTGCTGCAAGAAAGCATCTAAGGACGGACTAAGAATAAACTTAGTAAACATGTCAGCAAGCTACAACTTGCTTGAGATGTGGGAAGGAAGAATGAAGCCTGACTTGAACTTGTCACGAACCAAGTGACAATTAATCTCCAAATGTTTTATGCACTCGTGAAAAATGGGTTTCGTGATGATGTGCAAGGCAGCCTGATTTTTGCAATATAAAGAAATTGGAGTCTGGATAGAAATGTGGAAATCTTGCAAGAGATAAGAGAGCCATTGAAGCTCGCATACAATGGCACCCAAACTGCGGTATTCCCCTTCTGTCGTGGATCTAGAAACGGTAGATTGCTTCTTCATTTTTCATGAGACAAGAGCATCACCTAGGAAGATGTAATAGCCACTAAGGAATCTACGAGTATCCACACAACTTCCCCAATCCGCGTCACAGTAGGCTGTGAGAGTGGAAGACGCAGAAGCAGGGAGAAAAAGACCCAAGTATGGGCAGTCTACTAGATACGCATGAGATGAAGTGCAACATTCAAGTGGTTCTGGCATGGCTAGTGAAGAAATTGACTCAGTTGTTGAGCTCCATAAGATATATTCGGACAAGTGAACCCCAAGTAAAGGAGGCGATCCACCAATCTACGAAAAGGTTCAGAACAAGATGAGAGTTTCAAACCAAGTGGAAGTGGAGTGGAGACCGGTCTGTAGTGATCAAGCCCTGTGTCAGCAATGAGATCGCGAATGTACTTGTGTTAGGTGACCCAAGTACCAGCTGGGTAGCGAGCAATTTCTAAGCCAAGGAAGTACGTAGCATATCCCAAATCTTTAATACTGAAGGCATCATCCGAACATTGCTTAATCTCATTGATGAGTAACTTAGATGGACCTGTAATTAGCAAATCGTCCACATAGACAAGTACAATAACAAGTGAATCAGCAGAGCCTTTGACAAAAAACCAATAATCATTCAAAGACTGTACGAAACCAAATTGAATAAACTTAGCAATAAGCTCTTGATTCCACTCACGAGACACCTAGTTCAAACCATACCAAGACCGTTTCAATTTACAAACTTTGTCTGAGGTGAGAAGGTGGTTATGTGATCCTTTGTGATCGCCTGAGATGAGTAGTTGAAGGTGGACTAGTTGGATGTTGGAAGGAAGTGGAAGACTCAGGCGAAATGGAGTTGGAAGGAGGAGGATCATAGCTCTCAGGATGGTCTACTGTAGTCTCAGATGGAAGATCAGAAGAGTTGACAAATGATGGAAGAGGCAAGGAAGGCTGCAACTCTTTTCTTGCAGCAGTCTTAAATGAAAAAGTTGATTCATGAAAAAGAACATCTCTTGAAACAAGAATTCTATTATTGTGAAAGTCGAATACCTTGTACCCTTTTTGGTTAGGCATAAAACCCAAAAGACACATTCAAATGCACGGCTATCAAACTTAGTTCTTCCAGGATAAAATTTGAAGCAAAATAGAGGCATCCAAAGGTTTTAAGTGATAACTACGCAAATTGTCACGATTTTATAGTAGTTTAATTCTCTTTATTTAGCCAAAATACTCCTAATCTTATTAATTTGGTGCTTATTCAGCTAAAAGTGATAAGATGAGATGAAGATGGCAAAAATCAAGGCAAAAATGGATATTGAGGACATCAAAGAGGAAAAAGGAGATTTCAAGGCAATTTTGCGGGGTTGACTAAACGTGCCCACGCTTAGTGGTTTGGTCAACACGGATGAAGAAAGGAAAGACGTGATTTCCGCAAGAGAAAAAAAAGAATGATGTGCTCAAATTTGGAAAGGACTCCTTTAAATATGTTATTTATGATTATTTTTACATTTTTAGAACTAAATCATGTACCTATCCCCCCCTACGTCTAGATTCGTATGAGTATAAATAGACAAGGTCTCTCCATTTGTAGGAAAACTTTGAATTCAATAGAATACTTTATTTTCATTAGCTTACATCACTTTCATACTCTCTCTTTTAGTTTTAATTTATTGCCGGGGTTAATGAAATTCCACTTCTTAGTGTGTTCTTCCATTAATATGTTCGGATAAATTCTTTATTTTTTGATTAAGATATGGTGATTGCTTGATTCGTAATATGTTGTGAGATCTAATTTGCTCTTTTTACACTTGTTAAATGAATATTCATGCTATTCTCTGTGCTTTTATTACAAACGTCTGATTTATGAATAATGTGGCCAATTATTCATTATCAAGAAGGTTTGTTTAGCTAATTAGACTTTACAAATCCGTATAATTGTTTGTTTGGTTCAATGCTTAGTAGCAACATAGTATAATTAATTATGTCAAAGTAGTTAGTTATGTTATGGGGAATGCATGATCCAGTTTAAACGAATTATTCTCGTAGGAATTTGTTGATTAGAATCAGGCCTTTCTAATTCTTAATGCTGTTAATAGATTAAATCTTGTGGACGTTCACAGGGTTATCTGTTAATTAGGGATCTAGCCAACGGTCATACCTTGCCTAACGAAAAGGTAAGGAAAGGTAAGGTTGTTAGGTCGTACCAACAACCATAACTTATTTGTTTGTTTATACAAGTGTTATTTTTGCATCAATGATCAACTCATAAGAATCAGCATGATCCCGACCTTAACTGGAAAAGCTTTCTCTCATATTATCACCAGGTAAATTTTAACTGCTTTCTAGTTTATTTAGTTTTTGCTTATTTCTTTTTATCATCAAACAATCCCCCCCCCCAAATTATTTTTTTTTTAAAGAAATCAACTTAACCCAGTCAATATGGAATCGACACTACTCACACTTTCACAAGTGTAGTAGGAATTATTTTTCGTGATCTCGGCGCCCATCAAATTTTGGCGCCATTGCCGGGGACTGGCGTTTCTAAGTAGATTTCTTTATTTTTTTTTGTTACTTGATTTTTATCACCATTAATGCCAATGTCTTCTCGTACACATAAATTAGAATACGACAACGAGATCGAGAAGACTGCACGAAGACTTCGTTGGGAGACTAAGCAATAATCGGAAGGAACATCCACTCCCTACGAAGACGGAAAGGACATAACTTTGGAATTCGCGGAGTCCTCGAGTGAATCTGGAGAAGAAATAATGGCTTGGATTCTTGAAAGATCGATCAAGGACATGACGTCGCCCGATCTGAACCAGCAGCCACTGTGCATTGAGTACTCAAACTTGGAGGTAAACTTTGAACTGAAATCTAGATTGATTCATTTACTTCCTACCTTCCATGGTCTCGCAGGTGAAGATCCACACAAGCATCTGAAGGAATTCCATGTTATGTGCTCCGGAATGTGACCACAAGGTATAAGCGAGGAACAAGTCAACTGAGGGCTTTCTGATTCTCTCTTGCCGATCAAGCTAAGGATTGGCTGTACTTTCTACCTTCGGGATCTATTAAGACATAGGATGATCTCAAGAGATAGTTTCTTGAGAAATATTTTCCTGCCTCAAGAGCCACGACAATCTAGAAGGAGATCAGCGGGATTCGTCAATTTGCAGGAGAGAGTCTTTTCGAATATTGGGGAAGATTCAATCAACTAGTGGAAAGTTGCCCCCATCATCAGATCCTGAACCACCTGTTGATCCAGTACTTCTATGAAGGTCTATCAAGCATGGATAGGAAATTTATAGACACGACAAGTGGAGGAGCACTGTTCAATAAAGCCCCAACCGAAGCGCGTAGCCTGATTTCAATTATGGCATCCAGCACGCAACAGTTCGGGGTTAGATACGATGATCCACCAAGGAGAAGTAACTAGGTAAGTACTCTTGAAGATCGTTTGAATAAACTCACATCCCTTGTTGAAAAAATTGCTGTAGATAAACATAAACAAGTCAAGCCATGTGGTATTTGTACTTTAGCGGGGCATGCCACCGACATGTGCCCAACTCTTCAAGAATCAACCACCGAACATGCCGATACCATACGAGGATTCACTGGACAACAACAGAGGAGATATGATCCTTTCTCCAACACATACAACCCCGGATGGAGGGATCATCCGAATCTGAGTTACAGTAACCAACACCAAAACTTTCAAAAACTTCAATACAGGCCACAACCTCCCCAACCTAATCTCATGCCTAGTCCATCTCTCGAAGACATGATGAAAGCACTAGTGACCAATATACAATAATTTCAATAAGAAACACAACAGTTTCAACAGCAAACCTAGACGAGCATTCAAAATTTGGATCCTCAAATCAGCCAACTGACATCGTCTGTAAGCAAACTAGAGTCTCAAAGTAAGCTACCTACTCAACCTGTCATTAACCCTAGACAAAATGCTAGTGCTATTATGCTTCGTAGTGGAAAGGAATTACAGGAAAAGGTGGATGAATATGGCACTAGACATGGGCATGCTGTGAAAAGAAAGCCGGAAAAAGAAATTAAAGTCCAACAAGAACAAGCCGAACCCGAAGAGGACCATCCAAAAGCTTTCGTAACCAGACCCCTCTCCCAGAAAGATTCACCAAAGTGAAAAAGGAAGAGGAAGAGAAAGAGATTTTTGAGACATTCCGTAAAGTGGAGGTAAACATCCCTTTACTTGATGCCATCAAGCAAATACCCTACTACGCAAAATTCCTCAAAGAGATGTGCACTAGCAAAGAAAAACTCAAAGGAAACGAACGGGTAAGTATGGGGGAGAATGTTTCTTCAATTCTCCAAGGAAAACTACCCCCAAAATATAAGGACCCAGGTACATTTTCTATACCTTGTAAAATTAGTGTGATTAGCATAAAAAGGGCTATGTGTGACCTTGGAGCTTCTATAAATGTTATGCTCCTCACCATTTTTGAGTCCTTAAATGTTGGTCCCTTAAAAGAAACAGGGGTAGTCTTCCAACTTGCAGATGGCTCTATAGTCTACCCGGAAGGAGTCTTGGAAGATGTTCTAGTAAAGGTAATTGAATTGGTGTTTCTCGCCGACTTTTATGTGCTGGATATGAGGGAGGACAACTCCCCCAATTCCACATCAATCTTGCTAGGGAGACCGTTCCTCAAGACACTAGAACGAAAATCAATGTGCACAGTGGAAGTCTCACCATGGAATTCGACGGTGAAATAATAAAATTCAACATCTACGAATTTATGAGTTATCCGACCGATTTACCTACCGCCCTTCTTGTAGGTATTTTTGACCCTCTTATTCAGAATTCCGCAACAACTAACAGCGAGGATCATGTAAAATACACATTGGAAGAAAGCCTCACGTTAGAAAAAGCAAAAACTTTGGAAGAAGAAATGGCCATAGATCCGAGCATTAGTGAAGCCGTCCTTGAACTAAAAGCTCTTCGAACTTTTCCTCCCAATGTTGCTTTTATTGAATTACCGTATTCTCACACAAAAATTGTTCTCTCTATATTGCAGGCGCTTGCATTGAAATTGAAGGAGTTGCCAAAACACCTTAAGTACGCTTTCTTGGGGGAGAAAAAAACATTACCGGTGATCATTTCAAGCAAGCTCACTAATATTGAGAAGGAAAAATTGATTCGAGTGCTTCGCAAGTTTCGAGAAGCCATTGGGTGGACTATTGCCGACATTAAAGGTTTAAGTCCTTCGACTTGCATGCACAGAGTACTCCCAGAGGAAGGCACTAAACCTTCAAGGGAAGCTGAACGCCGGCTGAACCCTTTGATGATGGAAGTGGTAAAGAAGGAGATCTTGAAACTCGTCGATGCAGGTATGATCTTTCCAATTTCTGATAGCGAATGGGTAAGTCCGACTCAAGTAGTGCCTAAGAAAACAGGTATTAATGTAGTCGAAAATTCTGTTGGAAATTTAGTACCCACACGTGTTCAAAATGGGTGGCAGGTTTGTATTGACTATAGAAAGCTTAATGCCGCCACTAGGAAATATCATTTTTCACTCCCATTTATAGATCATGTAGCACCCCCTTCGCTACAAGAGCTATATCTATCCTAAACGTCATAGTTATAGTAATCCCTGTATTCATATATATATACATTTGCACATAATCATCTAATCAATTTGCATACGTAATCCCAACACGTCATAATAGCTATTGTCAACCCACAACATTATATATATACATATCAAACACCACGAGTAATCTCCATGCTTCCCTCTATACAACAAAATATGATCTGTACTCTAACTGACAAGAGGAGAAAACAGCATACTGGCCCGACCTGCCTGAATATAGTGCGTAGACCTATTCTTCAACAGTCAGACACCTCAAACTCTACTCTTGAAAAAAAATGTCAACAGAGGGATGAGCCTGCCACTCAGTAAGTAAATAATCAGCCCTATCTATATATGTATATCAAACACAGCCCAAACAGGACAAGTAGGCAACATGCATGGATTACAATCAATTTAACTCCATCATAATTGTAGTACACCACATAGCTATCTCACAATAAAATAATCAATTAAACTTTCTTTTTCCTAGTTTGCTTACCAAAAGGTGATATCGTGTTTTTCCCGTCAACTCAGTCTCACCGTTATATAAATTCAAGTGAATCCCCTTGACAGCCGGCTCATCAATCTCATTTCGCATCATAGCTCTTTCATTTTGTAGCATCGCTCTTTTCATATCATATATTTTTTTTTATATCGCAGCATTGCTCTTTTCATTTCACATCTTTTTCATATCGCAGCATCGCTCTTTTCATTTCACATCTTTTTCATATCATTTCGCCTTATAGGCTTTTTAACACATCAAGGGGTATTCACACCACAATTATATTTAATTTCCACCACTCCCTCATATCCAGATATCACCATTCTTGTAAGCAACTAGTAACGTAAAATAATATATCAACATATTCTCATTTTCAAACATCCATAACACATCAAACAACAAACATAATATTTCAACGTCTTCGTATTCCACGTACACAATATCGTCAATCAAATTAAATCATTCACTATTCATATATTTTCAGATAAACCAACATCAGCATGAACCACAAATTTATATAACAGTAATATCACAAATAAATGGAACATATATAGATAATACTAATTATTTACTTACCTCAACCTCACAACGTTTCTTTCTACTCAATCGCTAATTGTCAGTCCTTTCACCTCACTCCCGTATCCTATAATGAGTTATACCATACACAATTAATATATCGAGAATATCGTAATTTCTTTAAAATATAATATTGAATATCATTTGTACAATTTCTAATAATTCTTTAATATTTCATTTCTATCGAAATACAAATCTTCATTTTTCCTCTTATTAACATACCATTTATTAAATATAATTTTTAGAATATTTTTATGAATTTTCTATCAATTTCTCGTTATTATACACTTTAATTGAATAATATATATAATTGCGTATTTGGTTAATAATTCCGATGGAATTATATAAATTAACTATAGTAATATTCAAATCTAATAAATTTAACAATCTAATCGACCAACAATATCATTTTTATATCCAATTTGATATTTAATTCGACACTATTTTAAATAGCCAAACCCGTAAAATATTCCGATTAAATGGTACATCGCTTAGTATAAACAATATTTATTAAACGGACTAATTAAATAATATAATTATATAAATTAATAAGAATTAAAATTATAATTCTTACCTCCCGCGCCAACTGAAGAAGAACAGAGAAATTGCAGAATATGCAGTGAAATGGTTTGACAATATTATATGTATATATATATTATGTGCTTATCATGGGGGTGGGGCGGTGGGTGATTGCCCACCCCTCCCCCAATTCATTTTTCTTTCTTTTTCTTTTCTATTCCTTTTCTTTCGTCTTTTTCTATTTTTTTTTAAAATTTAATTTAAACTTTTTTCAAAATACCCATTACGTCCTTCTTAAATTTCTTAATTAATATAATTTGTCCCCAAATATTATAACGAGCTCCAATTTAATCCGTTCGAGTTTTATTATATCTCAAATTCAATCTATAATTTATTTACTAATTAAATCTAAATTTCTAATAATTACCAATTAGTCTCCCAATTACGTGAAAAATTCTACGGACGTCACAATTCTCCCCTCCTAATAAAAATTTCATCCTCGAAATTTAACTAACTTACCGGCTCGGGGAATAAATATGGGTATTTTTCTCTCATGCTCCCTTCAACTTCCCAAGTGGCTTCCCTTGGAGAGTGGTGACTCCATTTGACCTTCACCATTGGTATTTCTTTATTTCTTAACTTCTTTATACTCTGATCCAGAATTTCTATTGGCTCTTCTACATATGTCAATCCCTCTAATATCTCTATCTTTGGCTCATGCAAAATATGACTAGGATCGGATCGGTATCGCCGTAGCATAGAAACGTGAAACACGTCATGTATCTGCGATAATTCTGTCGGTAATGCTAACCGATAGGCTAGTGGTCCAACTCGCTCCAGAATTTCATATGGCCCAATATATCGTGGACTCAGCTTTCCCTGCTTCCCGAATCTCAAGATTCCTCTCCATGGTGATACTTTTAGAAAGAGTTTTCCCCCCACTTCGTATTCCATCTCTCTGCGATGCTTATCGACGTAACTCTTCTATCGATCCTGTGCTACCTTCAAACACTTTTTAACTGTTTTTATCTTGTCCACTGTTTCTTGGAGTAACTCCGGCCCTTCAAGCTGTCTCAATCCCGCAATATCCCAATAGATCGGACTTCGGCATTTTCTTCCATACAAAGCTTCATATGGAGCCATACCAATACTGGAATGAAAACTATTATTATAAGCAAATTCCATCAGTGGTAGATGATCATCCCAATTCCCTCTGAATTCAATTACGCAGGCTCTCATCATATCTTCTAATGTCTGAATCGTTCTTTCTGATTGTCCATCGGTCTGAGGGTGAAACGCTGTACTGAAATGCAATTTTGTACCTAGCGCCGTTTGCAAGCTTCCCCAAAAATGAGAAGTAAATCGAGGATCTCTATCAGAAACTATAGAGGTAGGAATGCCATGTAATCTCACAATCTCTGAAACATATAATTCGGCGAGCTTATCCAAGGAATCATTTTGACGGATTGGCAAGAAATGTGCAGATTTAGTCAATCTGTCAACAATCACCCAAATAGCATCATGTCTTCTGAACGTACGTGGTAACCCAATGACAAAATCCATAGTAATCTTTTTTCACTTCCATTCAGGTATAGTCAAAGGATGAAGTTTACCAGCTGGTGCTTGGTGTTCCGCTTTTACCAGCTGACAAGTTAAACATTTCACTACAAACTCTGCCACATTTTTCTTCATTGTTGGCCACCAGTAATAGGGTGTCAAATCCCAATACATCTTGGTACTGCCAGGATGCATAGCATACAGTGCGTAGTGCGCCTCGTGCATAATTTCCATTCTCAAGTCCTCTACGTTCGGCACGCATATACGTTTTCCATTGAACAAGGTACCATCTTCTTGGATTATAAATTGATCGCTCTTTCCTTTTTGCACCTTAGCTTTCATCCTCTGTAGATATGGATCTCTAGCCTGTGCATCTTTAATTTTATCCTTGAGGGAGGGCTTCACTTGTATCGTAGCCAGTAGAATATCACCACTAATGCTAAAGTGTACATCCATAGCTCTGAGGGCAGTCATATACTCTATGTTATAGCAAATCATACCCGCAAGTTGGTCCACCGTCTTTCTACTCAAGGCATCTGCTACAATGTTTGCCTTCCCGGGATGATAGTCAATGGTGCAGTCATAATCTTTCAAAAGCTCCATCCACCTTCTTTGCCTCAAATTCAATTCTTTCTATGTTGGGATATACTTTAGACTTTTGTGATCTGTAAATATTTGAAACGTCTCCCCGTATAAGTAATGCCTCCAGATCTTCAATGCATGTA